>NW_009931132.1:12006-35150 GCF_000696875.1 Nestor notabilis
CCATATTGCCATAGAGAAAAGGAGCCTAGATTTAGTGAAGCTTCTAGTAGAGAATGGAGCTGATGTCCATGCCAGAGCCCATGGTGAATTCTTCAAGAAGAAGAAAGAAGGAGTTTACTTTTATTTTGGTGAGTCAGCGTGGAATATGTTCCTTTACTTTTTACATTGCCTTACTGGATGCAATGCCACTAATTCTCATTTGGTTTGCCCCTCTCTGCATGGGTTAGCATCTCCACTGTCCTGTAATCAAGCTCTTGACTAATTTGAATGGCAGGATCCTTTCATGGACTGAGGTGTCCAATGAACATTTATTTGGCATCATCTTTGGTTTTATGTATTTAATCCCATCTGAGGAGCTTCAGACAGAAACAAGCACTTGGTTAGTTTTAACCAAATTAGGGGTCTGGGAAAGTGTTTCAGCTGCCCCCAAAAATAAGGAGTAATTTACTACAAAACCCTTTCTGAATCTAGAGACACTGAGGAAGCACTTGTTCTGTGTTCCAGTGGTAAAACTATAGGCTAAATATGCTTCCTAGAATTGCTTTTATTTTTCTCTAATTCTTTTTCACCTCTTTCTGCTTCACCTTCAAATACTGTCTTCCTCTCTTCAGGTGAACTTCCCCTCTCCTTGGCTGCTTGTACCAACCAGCTTGAGGTTGTGGAATATCTTCTAAACAATCCTCACCAGAAAGCCAGGCTCCAGGAGCAGGACACGCAGGGCAACACAGTCCTCCATGCCCTGGTGATGATTGCAGATGACACTGAGGAGAACACCAAGTTTGTGAGCACAACATACATTGAGATCTTGAAGGCAGGTGTGAAGGTTGACCCAACGTGGAAGCTGGAGGAGATAGTGAATTATGATGGATTAAATCCTCTGCAGCTTGCTGCCAAGACAGGCAAAGTGGAGGTAAAGACAGGGGGAACCATGGGGTGGCTGAGAAACATGGAAGACTGTAGCATACATCCTCAGCTTAGGGTTAAGAATAAGCTTAAGCTTATTCTTAGGGTTTGATGTAGGAACATCTTGCACCCGACCTGTAGTAATGCTACTGACAGTGGCAGTGCCACAGGAGGCAATAAAGGAGGCCTCCTTCAGGCCACTGCACTTAGTGTGCTACAGAGTTTGAGCTGGCTGCTGCTGCTCTCTGTCCCAGCCAAGATAGATGGTCTGAACTGAAACTGGTTCTACTTCTGGAGGAGCCGATACAAGACCTAGTTAGATGATTTCCTGCTTTTAGCCAGTTAGTCTGATGTTTGGGTATATCAAAGTGAATACTGTAGAAAGCCAGGTGTCATGTATTTGAAGGTGAGTTGGGTATTCTTGTGTCATCCTATACCTTTGTTGCATACATATCTTTCTGGTATTCATCTGGTTTCTCTTCAGATCTTCAAGCACATCATCCAAAGAGAGATCAAAGATCCGGTGTACAGGCATCTGTCACGCAAGTTCACTGAATGGACCTATGGGCCTATCCATGTGTGTCTCTATGACTTGTCCTCTATAGACAGCTTTGAGGAGAACTCTGTGCTGGAGATTCTGGCATACAGCAGTGACACACCGGTGAGTGCTGCGACTCAAAGTCAATGGCAGCAATGTTTTTTCTGCCTTTCTGTAGGGTTGCTGTTGTATTATGCAAATCATTTCAAGTTAATGTGATGTTTCACATGATTACTTTTTTGGAAAAGAAATGCATGTTGGAAGTATTGGAACATTTTAGTATTTATAGTCTGCTTGGTGTACCTCTGATAATCTAGAATATGAGAGAAATTTTTGAGCCTTTGGTTGTCCTAAGCGTGTCCAAATACCTTGATAAAGCTGAGCAGAAGTAACTTCTTATGGGATGGTTGATTCCTTTCATACTGAAAGGCCTGGCTGAATAAACCCTTAGCAATTCCCTAGTTGGAGCCACTGACCTCTTACCCAGAAAAAGACAATCCTCTGGTGAATTTGCATTCCTGTTGACACACGAGTACTTTTTTGTTTGTTTTTCCATAGAATCGGTACAAGATGGTAGTTTTGGAGCCACTGAACAAACTGCTTCAACAAAAATGGGAAACATTTGCTTCCAAGAGATTCTACTTCAGTTTTGTCTCATACTTGTCATTCATGATCATCTTTACAGCCATTGCGTACTATCAACCCTTACGGGTAAAGGTAGGTCCAATCTTTTATCTAGAGAGGCCTGACTGGATGAGTTTAAAAGGTGCAGGGTGGTTATCAACACTACCTTTGCCTGTCTTCAGTGGGTTTTTTTCTTTTGGTTTTATTTTGCAGCCTTCATTTCCAGTGGAGTTTACGGCTGGAGGCTTCCTGTGGGTCTCTGGACTGATCATTATCTTGCTAGGAGGCATTTATCTAATCTTTGCTCAGGTATGGGGATCTCTTGTTTAGTTCCATTGTGAGAAAGAAAAAAAAGGAAACTGTTACTGACATGAAGGCAACATATTCAGTTCTCTTGACATGAGGATGTGCATGAGTGGATGGTAGGAGGGAATCCTGCTCCAAGACACAGTGTCAGTGTAATCTAACAGTGATAGGGATGGCACGAGCCAGGTTGCTGGGCAAGAGGAAGAATAAGTTCACAACAGCAAATAATTATGAGACACTTCTGTGATTTATGGTACTGAAATTCATCCTTGGCATTTAATGCAGTCTATTAATAAAGACATTGGGCTGAGCCATGATTAAGCCCTTATCTATCCATGCACTTTATAAATAAGGCCTTTCTTTCATCTTTGAAGGATGAATAGCTGAAATTTGGGATTTTGCAAATGAAAGCATGAAGAGGAGCTTATGGAACAAACCTTGCCCCTGAGGAATAGGCTATGCTGGGCAGGAATCACTCAATAACATGCCCTGTTTTTTGATGAATGGCTACCATTGATTTTTCTCTGCCAGAGTCTGTACTTGCGGAGGAGACGCCAGTCCCTGAAGACTATGTGTTCTGACAGCTGCATTGAGATCTTGATGTATGTCTCTTGAGGTTTTTTGCACAGTGAAAGCATGGGTGAAATTGGTTCTCTGCTGTGTGCAGCTAAGTTGCCCTAACATTGCTAGAGAGATGGTGAGCAGAAAAGAATGATTCTCTGCCACTGTCTCCTCTTTCCATCCTTTCCCTGCTTGCTTCTACTTGCTGCATCTTGTCATAACCCTTTGTTGTAATGGACTTTGCTGGGTATGGTCTGTCCTTGGATTTATAGTGGAACACAGTGAAGGTCAGACCCTCAATTATTCTGCAATTAAGAACATATACCTGTTAGAAAAAGAGCTCAAGTTCTTCATCATACTGTCACTGTGGCTCAGAGTTGACTGAAAGGAAAATAAGTTCTCAGTTTTCTGAGGAGAAATGTGTATAGATGCATGTGCGTGCCTGTATGCGTGCATGTGTTCATAAGTGTTATATTTTTTTCCACTTAATATCGGTTATGTGAGTTACATCAAGCAGTTCAAAGTTTCCATACTGTGAGACTAACCAGTTCATAACGAAACTGCAACAGTTCGTGGGTCTGGTTATAACAGGATTTGCTTATATAAACTATGTGTCTGATTAACTGCCACTTTATATGTTCCATGTAGCCTCGTAAAATGTGCTTGCTTTTCCTTGCAAAACAGAACAGATCCGCAAATGGGCCTTTCTGTTGAGGTAAGTCACTGTGTCACTCATTCTATTTCTCTCCAGCTTCATCCAGGCTTTCTCATTGCTGCTGTCAGCAGTCCTATATGGTGCAAGTTCAGAAAACTATGTGGCAGTGATGGTGTTCTCCCTGCTTCTGGGATGGGTGAACATGCTGTACTACACTCGGGGCTTTCAGCGCACTGGGATCTACAGTGTCATGATCCAGAAGGTCAGTGCTCAGGAAAAAACTTTGTATGAAAGGCTTTTAGGTGTGAGGAACCAATAGAAGTCCTGCAATCACTTTTCTTCTCTCAGGACCATGAAAATCATAAATGGAATTGATGTACTGACTATGGAACTAAATATATTGCACAAGGAGATTAGACCAATATCTTCAAGGAAGTACAGTTGCAGCAAACCACTAGTTTGCCATCTTCGAATATAGGAAGTGGCAGCAGCTGACCCTTCCCTATTTGTCATAAAACAATTCAAAACTAGCAGTCAAAACCAGTGTGAGTTCCCTGGAACTGTTGTGCATGGGCTGAGAAGTGTTTCCAGATCCATAGAGGAGAATGGGACTACAAAGACAAGACAAAGCAGAGGCAAAATGTGGTACCAGGGAAGAATTCTGATCACCACTTGTGTGAAACACCACAGAGATGGAAAAGAGAGGGGGGTGGGGGTGTGTGTGTTAAAACAATTTGGAAGCAGCCATACTGGGGAACTGACATGATATTTATTTATTTCTAAGAACCTATTCACATGAACATAACAACAAATAAGTTCATGTAATACTGTCAGGTTAAGCTACCAAATGATGTTACTTACCTAAGGAAGTAATACGTATTAGGTTCTTAAACTGGATACAAATGTTTTCCAGCTTGCTTTCAGTATTGTTACTGGGGGTTGGTTTATGATGTGTGAGAGCGGGAGATCATCCGCATGATTTCATGTGAGAGAAAGAATGACGCTTCCTCCCGATTTGTGTTTCAGACTATCTTGAGAGATCTGCTGCGTTTCCTCTTGGTTTATATGATCTTCCTCTTTGGCTTTGCTGCAGGTAAGGACTTGCTCAGTGTTATGTTATAGGCTGGGCTACAAGAAGTAAATTTTTTCTGAAAAGGATTCAAATCCTGTTTTTCTCCTAGCTCTGGTTACACTGATGGGGGATGCTCCTTCGGTTTCTCAGAACAAGTCTCTTGCTCATTTGGAGGGCACTGGGAACCATGCTATGTACGGTGGGCTGCTTAGTGTCTCTCTGGAGCTCTTCAAGATCACCATTGGGATGGGAGACCTGGATTTTCAGGAACATGCCAGATTCAGATACTTTGTCATGCTCCTACTGCTTCTCTTTGTGATTCTCACTTACGTTCTTCTGCTCAACATGCTGATTGCACTCATGAGTGAGACTGTCACAGATATTTCTGGTTACAGCAAAAGCGTCTGGAAGCTGCAGGTGAGGCACGGTGCTGCTCAGCAGTTATGTCATGGCCTAGACTCCTACTTGAGCCTCATAACATCAGAGATGACAGTGCCTGTCTTTGTCCTAAGCCTTAGCTATAAGCTAAATCCTATCATTTTTACATGTATTTAAAACTCTTGCTTTTTGGATGACTACCATCCAGTTCAGATCCACATGCATAAATAACTTGAGTGACTGGTACTATTAAGCTAAGAGCACTTTGGGATTGGGTTCCAAAGCAATTTTCTAAGTCCAACTAGTTGCTGATTGGAGAAGATTGAATTGAAAAGAGGGGCTGGGCTCTGTATGCCCTGTTTTCTTTCTGACATAGACCTCTTCTTTCAGAGGGCTATTGCTATTCTAGAGATAGAGAAGGCCTGGCTGTGGCGCCAAGGTGGGAAGAGGAGATCTGGCTGCTTCATGTCGGTGGGCCTTAATAAGAAAGATGAGAGGTGGTGCTTCAGGTAAGACAGATGACCATTACAGCCTTGTGACAGATTGTCATGATTCATAAGCTGGTAACCCTCAACCGCCACAGGGAATTTCAGCACTGATTCAACAGAGTGCCTCAACCACATGTTCCTGGGTACATGCAAGTTGGTTAGTGGAAGTCTGAGAGCTAGTTGAACCACCAAGACATGCTGTCACCCAAAGATGTCCTGTTTAACCCACATCCGTGCAAGCACTTCTGGTGGCAGAGTGTCTGCAGTGATGCTTTCCTTATTGCTGCAAGTATAGCTGTTCCCAGAGCAGGCTGTGGTGGGAGGGAGGCAGGCCTGTCGCCCCTCAGGAACATGCAATTGCAGTACAACACGAGAGGGCAGCACTCCTCGCATACAGGCGCTAGGAGAGCAGATGAACCTTTCCCCACCCAGTGAAAAGAACTGCAGGCAGCACTACTGTAACTTTAGTGTGTTACAGACCATGTATAGAAAGTGGAACCTTGGGACCCTCCTTTGTATTAAGTATGTTCCCTGGGAGGAACTGGAGTATTTCAAACCAAACAACAAGGACCATCACACAATATGCAGGGGGAGAAGATGCTGACCCCATGAACTTAGACTACAGAAGATCTTTACTCAAAGAAAAGCTCTGTCTGGTGGTGTTGTTACAGCTAAACCATTAGGATTGTGTTGGCAGGATGAACTGGGTTGTGATGCTGTGGGATAATGTGATCTGGGTTGAAATGCTGTGCTCTATGTACCAGTGTCTGTTGCATTTTGTCTCTCCAGAGTAGAGGAAATTAAATGGACTGATTGGGCAAAGGATGTGGGAGTTCTTAAGGAAGACCCTGGCAACACCAATGATTCAGAAATAAACCCAGAAGGTAAAATAAATAATGAAGAAACATCTTCAGTATCTTTTTAGCTTCCTGTTGCACAATTACTCATGGCATGTTGTTATGTTTTTGGTAACAGAAATTTTAGGCAGTCTGACTTGCTCATGAAATTGCTTCCATGCAGCATCCCTCAGTAGCAGCAGCATCACTTGTGAGCTGAGAAAATAAAGAATTAGAGCAGGTATGGACTTGGTCAGAGGTTGGGAACAAATAATGAGGATGAAGGAGATGCTATTCCCACTTACCTCTGATAGAAATGGGCAGGAAATGCTGCTGAGAAAAGCAAGGGCTGTTCTTCCCTTTGACTCAGTAGCCCAAATAGATAGTGCTTTTTCTAGCAAAGGTAAAATTTAGGCCCACTCATAGTCCAAATGTCAAAACCACAGGGCTTTTTGAGCACAAATCAGGATGTTACCACTGGCAACTTTGGCAAATTCTGCCTAAGATAACGATATTTGCTTCCCTGAGAAGCAGCTCTGTGAGGGAAATGAAAAGCTGTTACTCTCTAGAAATTTTGTTCAGCCTGGCAGAGCTTGGGCAGAAGCTCCACTGGATTGAAATACAGCCTCCTGCTCTTCCAGCGTAGGTTCTGACTAGATGCCGGCTTTTTAGGATTGGGGATGTTGCAACATTTAACACAACTACCTGGTGTATGTCGGGATTTCCCTAAACCTGCACCCTTCTAAAAACTGGATCCCTTTGTCAGCCTACTGCTGACAAAGGGCTGCTGTTTTTATGTCTCCTGCTGTAGAGACAAGATCATGGAAACGGATGCCACAGAAACAACTGAGACCAGCTGGTTCAGAGGAGCAGTCACTATTGCAGCCCCAGATGTCAGCAACTGAGATGATGCCTCTAGAGGGACAAACCAAGAATCCTTAGGAGGTTTTCTGGATTGCAACCTTGCTTCCACCTTCAAAGGAGCAGTTCTTCCTCTAGCACCTGGAAAAATTGAAGGCATTGTCAGTATTAAAGTGCATTTCGTTGAAGACTGTGGTTCAGCCTGTGGCTTTAAATATTTTCATGCACTTTAATCATTAATTTCGTCTGAAGATACTATTTTTACTCAACTTTCTTTGCCTGATGCTTTCTTATTACTTATGTCTAAAGGTGCAAGAGCAAGATCATAGGGGCAGTGGGAGTGGTCTTTGGGAGGCAGTGCTTTCTGAGCTGTATAGAAATAATGCTGCTTGCCATAGAGAAGCGGAGGATGGAATGACTGCTCTAAGAACGGGTCAACTGTTATTCTGTTGTCACAAGAGACTGCACTGAAGTGCTTTGGAATAAAGACTGCTGTAGAGTCATAAAAAGTTGCTAAGGATGGAGTTAGCTTCTGTGCCAAACACTGTCGATGTGAGACATGAGTGGACAAATACTCTTCAGCCATCAAAAGCTCTACTCAGTCTTTGTGTCAGTGCCTGCAGTGCTCAGTGTTTAGCCCACATCAGAACTCCCATTTTACAGTGTTATAATGAAATTGTTTGCACGATGTGCACATTTGCTTAAGAGCACAATAGTGATGTGGATTTCCTGGACCTGTAACTTCGCATGGGGAATTTCTGAAACATCTGTCTTTCACAGGTTGCTTTGTGTCTGTAGAAAACAGCAGCAGAATCCTGCACATGGCTTCTGAGGGACAGACAGCCCACAATGCATCATGTGGTTAACATTTCCTGTCAGTCTTAGTGAGCATCCTGTCTCCCTGTAAATGATTACAAGGACCTCATTGCTTTTTGTGGTGTGCACACTGCCTCAGGCAGAATGAGCAGTTTCCTTTGGACTCTGTGAAAGAGATAAAAATGAACTGTCTCACTTTCAGCCTGTATTTAAAATAATAACATAAGTATTTCTGTAAACTGTCAATATAGCAAGTGTACTTCATTGAAAATGTTCAACTTCGGGCATATTGTCAAAGCTTCAGCCTCTCTCAAAAAGGAAGAGAAGATGTGACTATAAGGCCTTGTAAAATTCCTAATGATGTGTCACCCAGCACTTTGCTGAACACACTGCCACACGGGCGAATGACTGGTTTTGAGGTCTTCATGTCAGTTTACACAGCCACATCTGTAAAAGTAACAGCTGATGTTGCATTGGATACACCTTTCATACAGGCAGTGGCTAGTGATAGCCCTGAAAAAGCTGCAGGGTACAAATGTTGGCAACACCCTTCAGTAAGATAAACTATGCAACTCTAGATCTCATGTCTTTCATTTCTACTCTGAGCAAGTGAAGCTAGGAGGTTTGTCTTTTGGAGGCAGTCATTTTAATCCTGTTGCTTACTACATGCATGTGACTGGCAGCAAAAGTATCTCTTTAAAAACTTATTCCCTGTCAGTTCAAATGGGTTCTTCCCCTGTGCTGGGCAATTCCCTCTGCAGTATCAGTGCATTGGATCTCTGAACTGTAACTAACTTGTCTCACTCCAGCTTCTGTTGTCTTGCTCTGTGAAGCCTTCGGCAGCTTTTTCCATCTATGGCTTTGTCCTAAATGTTTCCAAGATTTGGCAAGGTGCTCATATTGCACAAAAGGATCATCTGGCATATAGTGATCTATTGCTGTGCTTGATGCTTTGCTGTGCAAGGGACACTTTGAGATTCTCAAGGAACACAGAACCAGATCTGCTATCCCTGCCTGGAGTCTTAGTAAAGAGAAACCTTGCTCACTGGCAGTGCTTTTGATAGCTGTGGCTTGTGACGGCTTGCTGTCAAGATAACCTGCCTCTTCAGCCATTCTTTGAACCTGCTTCTCTTTAAATCCGTTTCTTAGGGGATTTAAAGTGTTAGTTTATCTTTTGATCTGCATCAAAAATATTCTTAAACATCTAGTATCTGCTCTGAAACAGGGCCCTGGCATTCCTTGTGCTTCACAGTCACACCACAGACCACCAGTCCCAGCGCTCCCAAGCTCATGAATGAAGGATGATGCACACCAGACAGGCACATGCAGCAATCAGATAGGTCAGGTTGGTCAGAAGATTTAGCAGTGCCCAGGCTGTTGTACAGTTCTTTGATGTGCTGTGGAAAAAAAGGAGATTTTTTGAGGAGTTACAACCTCTCTGCAGTGAGAAGTGAGTTAGCGCTATTGAGATTAATACCAATAACTTCCCAGTTTTCTTTATTCTTAATGCACAAGGCTCCTATTTGGTTTCACCTTCTGAGCCACTTCCCGTTTTGGTCACATTGCAAACAGGAAGGCTATCTGGGGTTTATTTTGAGGGATATCTGCAGTTCCTTGCAAGAGGAAGGACTTAAAAGCTGATTCATAGCTTTGAAGGCCCAAGAGGATTTTGGGATCCACTTTTAATAGGTCACAATGTTTTTCAAGAAAACACTTCAGTCATTGACACAAGAAATTACCAATAGGTGAACTGTTCCCTCCCTTCTACATCTTGTGACAGGTAAACCCATCTGCATGTGAACCCATCCCTGTGCAAATGGGGAGGCTTTGTAGGGCTCTCCTCTGAGAAAACAGAAACCTTTCACAAACATCACTGAAGGAATATCTGCAGTTTCTCTTCTTTAACTGCTTGGGATGTATGAGCCGTGGAGACCCTGAAGTCCCAACCATGCCATGAAGAAGACACCAGCAGCTCTTGTGACTTTTCATGCAGGGCTATTGATGCTCAAACCCTCCCCTATTTAATTTGGTCAAAGTTGCTTGGCTCTTGAGGCGGTTGGGAAATGAATGCAGACCTCATTGCTTCCAAATTCCTCCTCCTCTACTTGAGCACACTTTGTGTGGTCATTGCTTCCTGTGGCATCTCTACTAGGCTCCACATGCTTCTCACTGCTTCGTGTCTGGTTTGTATGGTTCCCATTTCCCCATAAAACCATTTTCCTCAGGGCTATAGGTGGAAGCAAGACTTTCTTGTTCCTCAGATGCTTTGCACATTCTATTTTGTGGTAGTTTTTTCCCCCATGCCTTTTTCAAAGCATGCTCTGAAGCTGAAGCCAGTATGGGGAGCTGTATCTGCATCTCAGTTGTTTCCCTCTCTTTTCATCTCTTCATGACCCCACTTGCAACTGAGCATACTTTCCGTTGCCTCTGTAGCTAGCAAAAGGAGTCTTTGAAATGTGACAAGCAAAGGGGCTCAGACAAAGAACAGATGCTTTATGTATGTCTACATAAGCTGCAAAGAGCTATTTCTGAAGCGATGCAGCTGGCACGTTTCTCATCTGGAGTGTTCCCTTGGCTAGCTGTCAGCGTTATTCTTCTTTGCTCTGTTTAAGAACTTTAATTTGTTAAATGACTAAAAAGAAAAATTGGGGAAAAAAAGACATTTCAAAGGAAAACTGTTCCACTTTGCAACCTCACATCTGCTTCAGCAGCATGAATAAAAGGGGGGACAGACAGGACTAGGCAAAGCTTCAGGAAAGCAACTGCAACTGCTTCACAGCTGGCACCTAACTCTTACCAAATCTGAGTGCAAAGAGCGTTTGCTTTTAGTTCAGATCCCTGAGATGTGGAGTGCTCCAGCATTCCTGGACTGTGAGAATGGTTGTCATATGTTGTTAAATACAGGGAGTCCTTGGAGAAAGAGAGATGGAGGTAGCTAGAACGTGTCTGTGTGATTTGTTGCGCTCTTTTCTGAGAATGCTTGGAAAATTTACAGTTTCCGGGCAGAGAACTGTGTCTCTGAAATGGCTTTCCCCTTCCCTGCCCCTGAAAAGATTTGCCATGACTCTTCTGATTCCTCAGCATTTGCTACTTAAGCTCATTTAGCATGTGTAATAACAATACACTGCACCTGAGTAATACTTGCTACACAGAATTCTGATAGTAGAAGCTCTCTGGGAGTAATTCTGTGTGAGTCTGGTCCAGCCTAGGGTGAACAGTACAGAGAACCACGGGATCAGTAGAAAACAAAGAATTGTTGGTACAGGGGAGAGGAGATATGCAGAATCCCTTAAGGTACCCTGGACATCCTGCCATAAAATGTCAATGTTTCTGACACCAACAATGTTAAAAATAAAAGGGAAACACCAAGAACTCGGGGGGGGGGAGGAGGGGTGGATCTCTTGCACTAAAAAATTGCTATGAAGGGCATCTGAGAGGTGACATCTCTCTTAAATCCCTGCTGTGAGCTCACAGGAGAAAATTTGCACAGTTCAATGTGATGCGGCATGTCCATGTACCAGGCACCAAAGGACAAGGTGGCCAGTACGTACATAGACCCTCACGGCTTTTCCCAACATATCCGATGTATCCCAGAAGTATTGATGGACAGAAATGGAGCCACTGCTAAAAATGACCTTTCAGGAACATAAGTTTACCTTTCAGTAGGTCTTTGTATCTGCAGTTTTATTACAATGTCACTGGTGTACGCCTTGAAACCTCAGTTAGGAAATCCACAATAGAGTCACTTTTTCTCAGTGAGACATGCAGATCTGGAGAAGCATCAGAGGAAGAGCTTTTGCTTGGTATCTCCAGTCCTCCTTCCTTCACCTTAAAGCTGGGAACAATGAGGTTGCTCCTGTATCTACTCTTTCTAATGAGTGAGTCTTATCTCTGTATTTATTTTATATATTAGAAAATGAAAGTATTAGTCTGGAAATAATTTCTGGAGACTCAGATTGGTCCCTTAATGCGAGCCAGTAAAATTACTTTTCTGTAGAGAATTCAGGATGTTTGAACTTCTGTGGAAGGTCCTTAATTTGCAATGTCTTTTTCTATGATTCATACTTTTGGGTGGAGAGAGTTTTATCTTTAGTGGGAGAAAAGTGGCTGGTAGGTGAGAGTAGAATGTAGGTGACGTTTCTTAATGTTCTTCCCTTTCTAGTATAATTTGAGATACACCCTGGATTAAGCAGTTTTGGGTTTGTTGATCTCCTTAACAAGATCTCTGGAACACATAGGGTTTTTTGAAAGAAAATTTAGAGACCTTTGCTTGGAAATAAGTTTATGTGAAGTAAAGCATAGGTATGAATTAGAGGGAACATTTCCTGAGTCAGAGCCTGTACTCACATCATTGTGTCCTGTAGCCTTGTGGGAACACTTCTGCCATGGATTAGTCTTTAGTAACTTATCCCAGAAAGGGCAACACCCTTATACTGCTACTCCATTACCTCAAGCAATGGAAAACAGCACTGGGGATGTTACTGGCCGCTCTCCCAGCCACTCTACAGAGAAATACTGGTTTGAACCTATGATAGAATTTCTGTTTGTCTGTTTCCCTTTTCAAAAGACCCGATACCTACACTGTACCTACTCCATTTGTATGGAAAGAATATTATCCTTTAAGTATTTATTTTGTGCCCTTGCAGATTTCCTGACAAACTTTACACTGCTAGTTCGGGGAAAAAACTGTTATTAATTTGATTCTTTTAATGAGATGACCATCACAGTTCTCTGTAGCTTGCTTTGCTGGGATTTTAGATTTAACATCAAGATTTATGCTCTACTCTTTTCATTATTTGGGCTTGACTTCTCCATGGTTTATGATGATGTATGTATTTCTGCTAATATCTTTGTTCTCCTGTTTCTTACTATGGGAAGTAACTCCCAGCTTTGTAAACATATAAATCCTTAATGGATATGCCTGCAGAAGTTACTGATGTTTTTTCAAATCTTGTTGTTTCTTGATTTGTTTTTTGCAAAATCAAGGTGGGATCATTGCTGGAGGCTTCTGTCCTTGCGAGCTTCTGCAGATCTTTAATATTGCTCTTCTTGTGCTTTTTTGCTTTTGTGGGTTTTACCAATGAAAGCAGCAGAGCAGAAGAAGGTAGTTGGTGGGTCTTGGTTATATTCTCAGAATGACTTTAATAAATTTGTCTGTAGAGCTGGCTAATTGACAACACAGCTTTCTTTTTTTCTTAGTTTAAGTCTAGTGCACTTAAATGCTAAAACCCTCTGGGTCATCTGTGTTGGAAACCCCTGCGAGCAGGGAGCTGGAGCAAAAGTTCAGGTAACTCGGCTTTGCAGGATGGCAGCAGCTGAGCTGAATGCAGAGTTGAGCAGCCTCTGGTTTCCAGGCCAAACATCACACAATTCCAATACAGGAATATTCCCAAGAGTGAGGTCAGCTGCCTGGCCATCGGTTCTTTTTGTTATCTGCTTGAGAATTGTCCCTTACATCAAAACCAGTTGAATTTTCCAGGTTGCTTTTTAGGTGGATCTAGAATTCTGGGTTTGTTTTAAAGGAAGTTTGCTGGAAGCTTTTGTAAATGTGGTATTGTTGGGCTGATTCCCTTCCAGTGGAAACATACACTGGAGCATCTCTGGGTTAATTTAGGCATTCTAACTGGTAAAGTGGGATTTGCAAAGCAAGGTGGGAGTCCAGGATGGTCTGCCTGTGCTCTGAAAGGGATGCCTGAAGCGTGGGATATTTCAGGAAGCAGAAGCAAGACTTTCAGTTCATACTATTTGCATGTTTAATGGCATTGCTCCAATTCTGGTACTTCTTCTTTCACCTGTGCTTTCAGAGCCAGGCTGGGAAATGACATGGAATTCAGTCTGAGTGAAATTAGAATGAGGAAAGACTCTAGATGAACACAAGGACATAATTTGATCTCTTGTTAGTACATCAGGGATTATACTCAAAATGCTGGACTGCGTGTTTAAATGCAGGCTCAACCTACAGCTTTTAGAGTCAGAGTCTGGGCATTCGGAGCAAGCATTTTAGGCTGGAGTAATCTGTAAAGGCAGATTGTATACTTTCATTCTAGTTTCAAACAGGAACAGAGTGTGATTGGAGTCATTTGGGTTTGTTCCTGAAATTAGTGTGAGGTTCTCAAAGTTGTCCTGTGATTGACAGAGGTTTGGTGATACAGCATGGATCAGTGCTTGAATTTACAGAACTTAACCATAGTAGCTTGCTTTCTGTGCATTCTACTTTGTGATATTTTCAGTCTGTAACCTGGGTTCAAGTGTATTTCTCTCCCCAGCCTGTGCATTTACTGGTGTTGACACACTTAGAGAAATCAAGAGCAGCGGTGTGAGCAGCAGTGAACAACAGCACAGGCCCTGGAGTTTTGTTTCCTCTCAGGAGGAAAACCCAGGTTTGTGAGCTTCAGGTAGTAGGGATGTTCTGTGATGTCCAAGATGGACTTTCATAACAGAACAACAGGACTTGCATTATTGTATTTTTCAGTAGGCTGGGGGGAAAAAAAAAAACAACTTTGTTAATCTAAATCAGTGAAATTTCCATAGCTTGGTATCTCCCTCTGCCAACTGCTTCTGCTGCTGTGGTGGGCAGGGTTCAGGGAGAGCTGGCCCAGGAGTCTGTTAACTGTGGCTCTACAGATCACAGTTTGTGCTCATTTATTTCTTTGTTTTCAGTGGTCAAGTCCTTGAGGAGCTTTAATGTTGACACTGGCAAGACGTGGATCACATCACACACAGCCTCTTTGTTGTGGCCCTCGGTTCTTCAGCACTCCGATGGAAACACACCCATGTAAGGAATAGAAGAAAGAAGAACATACCCCCATTTCCCATGTCTTTATGGATGAGTGGCCTGAGGTCACGTAGCTTCTCACTTTCTACAGCTGTTAGCACAGGTCGCTCTGCCTGGGACCCAGAGCTGTTCCTCAGTTCTCAGGGGCTGATGAGTGGTGCTAGAGCTTCACTGGTGTGAGGAGTACACCGGCAGCCTGTGAATCTTCATGATGCTTCTCCCCCCTCACCCACACCTAAGTTGTGGCTCTGTACAGAAAGGATGTCTGCTCGTTTAACCAAATGGCAGAAACATGCAGCTGGGTTTTTGCAAGACTTCCTGGCATATTGTGTCATTGCTGGGGCTGCAGCAGTCAGAGCACCCACCAGCTATCAAGAGTTGTGTTGTGAGGTTGGTCTGAAGACCATAAAGAGTTGGAAACTGCTGTATTTTAAACTATTTGGTCTGTAGAGGAAGCGAAATGCATGACTAGGCCAGTGAACAGAAGCCAACCACAAGTCGTTACTGTAGAGATAACCTATATTATGCTGAGCAGATTGCTTAGGCTGTGTAGCAGGCAGCATATTTTAGGTTTCAGGGTAAATAAACTTTTCTACCCCCTGAGCAGAAATTGGCTAACTCAAAGAGCAGTCTCCATTTCATACAGCAGTGCTGCCATTTCCTACATGGTGGTTGGACTTTCTCGCTGCACCTCCGGCCTCCCTTTATCTCCAGTATTTTATGGACAAGCCACTTCCAGGCCTCTTCCTTCACCTGGGATAGCTCTCCTGTATTCATAGTTCAGATAATGGGAAGAATGATGATTCGTAGGAGAAAATAAGTGTTTTCATCTTAGTGGCTGATTCAGCTCAAATCTGCTGCCTTCCCTCTCTTCCTCCTTTTATTCTCATTCCACAGGATTTTGGCTACTTCCTCAGTAGACAAGGGGCTGGGCAGGCTGAGGAAGTGCACCATTTTGCAGGAGGAAATCCAGTGCCAGGAGATACCTCTGCGAGGTACAGTCCTGCTTCCCCTTCCCCATACTTGCTTTGCCATAGAGTTGAGGAGGTGCACAGGCTGGGTGCTCCAGGGAAAACTGGGCACACTGCTAAGTCCTATAGGCTACAGCTTAAATCCTCACCTAAATTCTGTTGAAATACAAGCAAAGTTTCTTGTTTCCAGTGTATTCATTACTGTCACAGTTGCTGAAAGCATTAACCCTGAGTCCTTCTAGGGCAGCAGATACAGCTGACCTCAATAGTTGTAGCCTTTCTCTGGATTTATGCTATTTACCCAAGGCTGACAAGTAGTGTATCCATTTCAATTCTGTTCTTCTTCATTCATTCAATCATCCATTCAATTTCAGGAAATATTAAAGGCTCCAAAAACGTCCAGGATGGTGGCATAGCTATTGACAGGAGTTCAGACTGGATCCTGGTAAGGGACTGAAAATATCCTTGGCTGAGAACAACTGTATTTTTGAAAAATGCTGTGTATTTTTGCTGGGAAATGCAAATGAACAAACTGAGCAGACATTAACATAAGGACAAAGGCTAAAAGCTTTTGGCTGGATACTGACTGGTTAGAAAGCCAGATGGTGCATTGCCAGCCAGGACGGAAAACTGAGAAGGGCCCTTCTCACCAGCTGAGGACTGCAAAGTACCTTGTATTTAACCACAGCCACCCCCACTCATAGGAAATGGAGGATTAGCAGAGGAGGCTTGGGAGAGCCACCAGTTTGGAGGCTAACACCTCAGTCTGGTTAGCCCCCAGCCCCAGTCTTTGCCTCAGCTCAGGGCAGGAGTCCTGGGTAACCTCATGTGGCAGGGGTCACATCAGGGAAGGTGCTTTTCTGCTCCCAGTAGGCTTTCAATGCTGTGCAGGCAATGCTGAATGTTTGCCAGATGGCATCTTCAGTCATTCTCTGCCTACAGCTTTGCTCCTCATACATTAGCTTTTCCTGTTGCCCCACAGGCTTGCCTGCAGAAGAAGCATCACCGAGCTTTCACCACCACCGAAGACATGAATGGAGTCTGCACTCTGCTCACCACCGACCTGCACAGAACAGCCTTCCTCAACCTCACCAAGATGGGTATAAGAGCAAAGCCAGTGCTGTGTCTTTGCTGGGGGACAGAAATAACAGCATGAGGCTCTGCTCTAACAGCAGGGGCCTTCTGAGTTCCTAACCTACTGCCCACTGGGAGAGACCTAGAGCTGGACTTTAACATATATCATAGTGGCTTCAACAGTGTTACACGGTTCAGCCCTGCAGATTAGCACACAGCAGCAGGGATGTCCTGTTGTGGTGTCCATGCATCCAAAAGATCCAGTTCTTAAACCAGAATTTAGAAAGGCATTGACATTCTCAGTGGATGGGTATGACAGATATCCATTGGGAGTTTTAAAAGCGCCTGGGCATTAAAGATGGTTCATTCCAACTGAACTGGGCATTTAATCAAGAGAGCAGAGAGCTGGTCTGATTGTCCAGCCTTGCTCTGCTCCTTGCTGTCACTGCAAAGAAGCTGACAAGTTTCAGTTAGACAACTAGATGGTCTCATTCCATCCTCAGTTGCGTAACTGCTGTTAACAGTCTGACACTCAGGTCTTTAGCAAATTTGGGAACCTGGGTGAAAGCAGGTTCCTGAGTTTAAGATGTGTTTATTAGAAGAGTATTTTCAAAAGGTAGAGTGTGTTTTTTTCTTGCTTTTTAAATTCTTTAGTTGAGACCAAAGTAAAAGGCATTCAAAGTAAACCCAGCAATGACAAGATTACTGACAGGAGCAGCTCTATCAGCACAGACACCACCAGCAGTGCTTGTGGTGAGCTCTTTGGCAGCACACAAAACAACTCTATGTGCAAAGGTAAGTACTGGAGAGGTACAAATACTACTTCCTTCTGTATTAGCTGAGTTTGAAGTGGCTTGCATGCATCTGGTGGGAGAGAGCTGGGGAGGGAAAAGATTGAGGTTTTGAAGGTTATTTGTAATGATAAATTTCAATCATTGTTACAATCATCATTAACTGAGATTTTAAACAATAAAACCTGTCACTACAGTGTAGACCACATCAGCTCGACCTGCTTTTAAAATGGCTGGATGGTGTAGTAGTCAAAGTTTTGGTTGTTTAATACTATGTGAATGTTCTTGAACCCTTGTTAAATGTTGGGCTGCTCAAATGTACCTTCAAATGTCCTTTTATATTTAACTGCATTGACAGAAGTGGGAACAGAGATTGCTGTCATTCTGGGTGGATCAGAGAACACCAAGCCAGAGGATTTCCAGAATGCCAAGACCTCTGTCCTCAATCTGATGAAGTCAATGTGGCAGAAATGCTCAAAGGTGTGTGAACCTCCTCACAATCTGATAGACAGGGTGGATCAGAGCTCTAGTGAAGAATGGAAAGTCTCCTAGTTCATGTAATTATTGCTTTTTAAACTTCACATTGATGCTGGTAATAATTCTACATATTCTAATGCAAGAGTTAAATGTTAGTGAGCCGAGGAGGAGGAGCAGCTGAAGAAGGAAGCGAAAGAGTTAGGAGTGAATTTTCATGTCAGAAGCATGCTTAGATATTTTAGCAGGCAAATCTCTCAGGGCACCTTAAACCACAACATGCAAAAATAAGAAGTAGGGTGTATAAGCCATTACTTTAAATTATTTAAATAAATCTGGGGACAAAGTGAGGCTGAGCCATATGCTCACAAAAGGTCTAGCCAAAGAGATAAATACAGGAACTTCAGACAGAGAAATCACTGTGTTGAGCCAAAGAAAATAAAGTCAGTTCCTGGAACTGATCCAAAAGTGATCACCAGAATACAAATGTCTGATGGAGACAGAGGGATAAAGACAATATACCTATTACTTGCAACATATGCTTTTTGTGTTTGTGCAGTAGAGTTTGGGACTAAACTTGGCATTCTGAGGTCTTAGGGATCCTGCCTTAGATCTTGTCTAACCAGCTCTGGCGCTGCCATCTGCTTTCTCCAGATCAGGTTTGCTGTGGTGCAGTATGGAGCACAGATCCAAACTGAACTGAGCCTGCAAGAGAGCTGCAACAGACTAACTGCTTTCTTCAAAGTCCAGAACATCAAGCAGCAGAGCTCGCAGACTGACATCGCAGCCACACTGCAGCATGTGTTGTGAGTTCATGTGTCTTGGGAAGCTCCAGGAACACTCAAGTGATTCCTTGTTTCGTGTGCAGTCTCCCACATCTCCTCTCTACTCTTCTTCATCTCACACTCTCAAAACCTTCTCTTTTCCAATGCTTCACTTAGTGACAGGCTTTGCCAGCTGAGGCCTGTAAATGAGTAATTGCCAAGGGGCAGCGTGAAATCCTTCCTGGCTGACACAGGGGCTTCAGAATGAAAATTCAGTCACTTGGGTCTTGCTTTAAGCAGCTGCTTTCCCATCTGCACTGATGTGCTGCATCTCTGGGAGTCATGCTTTTCCTCTTGACTCCATTTTCTTCTCAATAGCATGACTCTAACACTACTGACCCACACTGTAAAAATGCCCCATATGCTATTTGTGAAAGTGCTCATGAAGTCAGAGCTACCTGTTGTGGACAGCCAGTGTCCCTGGAAAGCGTAAAACCTTGTGCGTGTTTGCCTTGCACATCTCCACTCCTGTGGGCTGAGAGCTCAGTGGACATCAACACCCTGCTATCAACATTTCTAGCTCTGCAGACATGGCTTGTCCCATGAAATACCTCTTGGCTTCTTTTTCCACAGGGATAAAGTCTTTGAAAGGCATGACTCCAACCAGACTGTTAACAAGGTAGTCATTGTCATGGCATCTGGGCAAGTGCTTCTGGAAAGCAATAGGTTGAGAAATGTGATGAACTCCTTGGAAATGGCTATGGTCAAACTCTATGCTCCTGGGGTGAGTGGGAAGCACCATTAAAGTCATACTTTTTTGCATCAAAACACATATATAAGGAGTGATGTTTCCATTCATCCTATATGTCTGCTCTTATGCTTTAGCAGGGGGTGAAAGAAAAAGTAGTCATGCATTAGACTTGCAGGATGTCCAATCCTAGATGCCCTGGCTTCTCCGTTTCACTCAGGCCTCCATCTTCTTGATGTCAGAGAGCTTATTTTGAATGAATTAAGGAATATATCCTAGAAACAAAAGTGCTTCAGTTGTGTATGTCTTGTGGCTCTAGAGCTTTTATTTTATTTTATTTTTTCTTTGCAGATAAGGGAATCTAGGATCAGGGTTGCTTTACCAAGCTTTCAGAAAACTCCCTCCTATGAAGAGCTTTGAAGTTTTTAATGGCAATTTGGGAATTTGCTGGTTTTTTGGTCTGTGTTTGAAATGTGTTCAATCTCCCTGTCTTCTCCCTAGATTGGAGAGTTCATAAGCAACCAGTGGGTGCCAGAAGAGCTGCAGAAAATTAGAGGTGACAGGTTCATGCTGTCCACACATAAAGATTTTGACAGTTTCATTTCAGAGCTGGAGAGAGAGACTCTGAGAGATTCAGGTAGAAGAAATCCCACTCCTGATACATCTGTGTTCTCTGTAACTTATAGGGTGTATCTGTAATGGGGGGTAGTTTCATTGCTCAGGGAATGTAAATTCATATCCAGATCTTACCTGTTCTGGTAATCATTTGCCCAGCAACAGCAAGTTGCAAGTGATTTCTATTACACTAGTAACAGTCCTCCTCAGCCAGGCAGCCAGGAGGACAGAAGAATCATATTTGGATCTGTGACCTGCAGCCATAACATCAGTACAGAGAGAGGTGCTTTACCGTACATTCACCGGAGGCTCAGTGTTTCTGTTAAATTACTGCCCTTCTGGGTGTGCTCAGAGCAGTTTATTTCTGTTGAACTGTAGCAGCAGTTTTAAAATGCAGTCCTGGTCCTGACAGCCTTCAAAAGTCTCAGGTATTTCCATAGTACCTGTAGTCTTGCACCTGAATACAATATTGACTTCAGGGATGAGGAAGAGTTCAGCTGGCAGGCAGCAAGGTGCAGGAAAACTGTATAGGCAGTACTGCAAGCGTTTTCTTCACCTTTTGCTTTCTCTCTTACCCTGTCATCTTTGCTCAAACTCATTTCCTGATTCAGCTGAACATACTCGAGCTGAAGCACCAGGGCACAGAAAACCTAGTAACAGTGGTGACAGCAAGCTCCCTTCCTGGATGGAGGAGGATGAAGAGGAGGAAGAAAATGACTTGCGTACGTGGTGAAGTATCTTTTTAACAAAATCATGGCAGGGACTGTCATGGGCTGACAAAGCCTGGGGAGATGCTGTACCATGAGCTGCCAGACCTGAGATGTAGGTCATGCTGAAATGACAGCTGAGCAGTCTTGGTGCAGTTCAGTTGCTTGTTTGAGTGAGATGACTTGTATGTTGATCAATAACACTGCATAAAGAACTTGGCTCTGACCAAGACTGCTGATTGGTGCCTTCTCTTTCCTTTACTTTCCTGGGCAGCTTCTGGAACTGAGATTGCTTTTGTCCTGGATGGATCAGGGAGCATTGAGCCCGAAGATTTCGAAAGAGCAAAAGGATTCATCCACAAGATGATGAAAACGTTGTATGAGAAGTGCTTTGAGGTACTCTCCACTCTCTTTCTTTAGCAGGCTAAAGAACATGCTGTACTTTAAGCTGCTTTTCACCAGAATTTGAAACTGCCAGGTTTGTTTCTATTAGGATGGAAAAGCACTTCCACAACTGGCATGTATTCTCAACATAATTTTGCTTACATCTTAGCAGTACATTCCCAGTCTTGATCCCAATAATATTGTAGATATGAAAGGTCTAATTTATATGCTCAGAAATCCCTAGCTCTGCTACGCTGCCCATCTCTGCTTTTCTTGTAAGGTGACAGTCATGACTCTCCTCTGGTTTCCTGTCTCTATTCCTATATTGTAACACCTGTACCTGCAATCACAGAAGCACCAATTAGACTGCTTCTTCAGCCAGTCTTCTTAACTCCAGTCACATATTCTGTGTGATGGTACTCTGCTGCTTCCTCTTGTGAGGAAGTGTGATCCACACACGAACTTTAGGAAAGCCTCTATCTCTCAAATGCTTCAAGTGTCAGCGTATTCTAGGGTGCAAATACAAAGTGAAGAAATGGTCCCATTCTCCAGTCTTTGATAATCAGAGCATCATGACATACTCCAAGGAGAGACAATGTGCAGCAGGGAGCAATGAAGGAACAACACAGTAATATCACAGATAATCTCCTCTGCAGCCTGCACATGGGCCAAACAGAGCAGGAAAATGGAAGGACTTAAATCAATGTTTCCCAAAACAATTTTTCTCTCCGTACTGGTAATGATTTGGTTTTCCTCAGCTATTGTATGCTTACAACAATCTGTGCGTCTGCACTAGACATACTTAAAAGCCACCTTCTCTTGAAAAGAAATCTTCCTTTCTGCATAGTCTGGCTAATGTTTCTGTTGGCATTTCTGGGCCAGTTGTTGCAGAGATGAATCAACGGTAGTCACAAGCAGGTGCTTATCTGCTGCTTCCTTCCAGTGCAATTTTGCAGTGGTGCAGTATGGGTTTGAAATCCGAACTGAGTTCGACCTGCGAGAAAACTGGGATCCTCGTGCCACCCTCCAGAAAGTACTTGATATTGTGCAGGTGTGCAATGTGACAAAAACAGCATCTGCCATGCAGCATGTCCTGTAAGTAACAAAAGAGCACAAGAAATTAAGGGGATGAATTTGTGGGGTATTTCATGAGTAAGGGAGAGGGACATCTATGGACATTCAGGTCCTGAAAGCAGTGATTTATCTGGCAGTAGTTGAATGGCAGGCAGTGGTTCCCATGCCGTGTTTTAGAGTTATGAAAGCCAGCTGTTGGTGCCTAATTCTTGGTGTGGGGGCACTCAGGAAGCAACAGAGAGACAACTCCTAGTAGTTTTAAGATGTGTGAATACGAAAGAAATCCTCTTGCCTCATTGCTGTGACTGTTAGTTGCAGGTGCATAATTCAACAAGACTCTTCCTTCTATCCCAAGGAGGGAAGCTTCAACTTTCATCCCAAGTTCTTTGTTTTGATATTTTCCAGGGATTCTATCTTCACTGAAAGTCATGGGTCCCGCAAGGATGCAGCAAAGGTCATGATTGTGCTTACAGATGGGGAAATACTCCTAGATGAAATGAACTTGACAACTGTGATAAATTCACCCAAGATGGCAGGAATCAAGCGTTATGCCATTGGGGTAAGCTGGGAATGTAGTTGGAGCATATTTCCCTTCTATTTCTTGGTAGAACCAGCAGCAGAGAAAAGGAGAAACCAGCAAATTAGCCTGTGTTTGTCAATAGGACTTTGTCCTGAAGTCTGAAGTTTAGTTTCAGACATGCTCTATGTCTCCTTAAATAACATTCCTGC
>NW_009931132.1:35181-48212 GCF_000696875.1 Nestor notabilis
TCATCATTCTTTCAGGACAAGAAAATGTTCTATTTTGTGATATCTTGTAATTAGTTCATTTCCAAAATTAATTGTTGGATACAGCAAAGGTATATAACTGAATACAGCACCAGCCAGTTACATGAAGAGGTTTGTAATGGTTTGGCTCCAGGAGACACTGAGGCTGTCCAGTTCATTGGTTTCTAAAGCAGTTGCTATTTCTGGGTTTACACATAGTGGCTGAAGCTGAGATTTTTCCACAGGCTGTTGAAGGAAGTAGGTAAGGAGCCCCTAAAGGCTGCTTCTTTTGATTGATTTGCATCTCTTCTGCAGGTGGGAGATGCCTTCAAAAAACCAAAGGCCCTAAATGAATTGCGGCTAATTGCATCTGGTCCAGATGACACTAACGTATTTCAGGTGACCAATTATTCAGCATTAGATGGGCTGATTTCAACCCTGCAGCAGAGTATTATTGGTATAGAAGGTAAATAGCAACCTTTTTATTTCACTAGTACCTTTTGAGAAATAAGGAAAAAGTAGCTTACCCTATTTCTGCTGCATCCTCAGGTACACAGGGTGATGCTCTGGAATATGAACTTGCACAAGTTGGTTTCAATGTGCAGATCTTGGATAAAGTAAGTGTTCTGCGTTTAACCCTACTAAATGGTTGTATGCTGTGCTTCTGTGATACTTGTAAGGATTCAGGAGGTCTCCCATAAGAAACTATGGTGATACAAAAGTGTGAGATCCATGTAGTCAAACCTTCTCCTCAAGCCACTGCTTGCTTTGAATGTGTCAGATAAGCAAAAATATCACTTTTATATAGTCTGTCAGTAGGGATGGGATTTATCTCATGACCTCTGTTCTAACCACTGGATTCTTTTTATTCCACTGGGCAAAAGAGCTATCTCTAGTTGACTTTGATTTTGCTGGCAGAAATCAAAGCTGCCAACTGGATCTCCAATGCACAAGTCAGGGAAGTTATAAGCAAGAAAACATTGCTCCATACTAAATTGTTTTGCATAGTGATAGAAGCAATTGCTCTGTGTTCATCTCTTCTAATTTGCTAATGTTATTTCTGCAGCAAGTCTTAATCTTAGGTGCAGTGGGGGCCTTTGACTGGTCTGGTGGTATTCTGCTGTATGATCTGGCAACCAAAACTGCTGCTTTCCTGAATGAATCTAAAGAAGCAGCCCAACAAGCAAAATACAGTTACCTAGGTAATGAGCTTACCACTCTCTGAGATCAAGTAACAACCTGACTGCAGTTTCGCTTAGTTTATTGGCGTTCAGTGCAGTGTGGTATTAATGACAATATTTATCTGATGAAGGCCACCTCCTGCTGCATCACGCTGGATTTCCAGTATTTTCTCTAGCAGGGAGATCAAGTCTGATGAAAACACTCTCTGCCTCCTTGTTTTGGGAAAGATACAACTTGTTTTCTCCTATGAGTTATGACACCTTGTGGTACTACTCTGTTAACACATGCCATTTGGTTTCACTGTCCAAGAATACTTGCAATGAAGGGCATTTTTAGAGCTAATAAATATTTCACTTAATGCAAGTGTCTGGAGAAGAAATAGCTTGTGAATCAACCAATCTTGTCTTGGTGACAAATAAAGCCTTGCTTATCCACTCCAGTGCCTCATGATCCCTGTCTCTCCTGTCTGTAGTCTTGCCCATAAAGTCTTACCAGGTAACATGAGGTGCTGCAGACTGTTTGTGTCGGGATAATCCCTCTCCCATTACGTCCTTGTTACAGAAGCCCCATAATAGATCTCTTTTTGCTTTCTAGACAGAGTATAGTATTTTCTTCACTTCTGTGAAGGATGATAAACCTTCCAGCTTGCAGACATAATAATTGAAACCAAAAAAGTGTAGGTGATGGATAATCATGCAGGAACAGTGACAAATGCTAAGAAAAGTCATCAAGAGTTCAAGCATATTTTTCAGGGCAGTCATTTATTCCATTACCCTTAGAGCTGCTAGGGCAGCTTTGCTGGCTTTTCTCTCAGAAAAGTTACCTGCTATTTCCTAATCTATATTTTTATGAGATGCGGTGTAATCAAAACTATGGGCTCCAACAGTTAGATCATGGTGTGAACTCTTGGATCTCACTGAATATGCAGGTATATGTCTCAGACCAAACTCTGTGGGCTTTTTCCTTCAGGCATAGAGTATGGTACTGATAACGTATGCTATTTTTGTTCTTGTGTGACTGTACCAGGGTACAGTGTGGCAGTGGTACACACAGAATACGGACCCTTGTACGTGGCTGGAGCTCCACGGCACAGCATGAGAGGGAAAGTGTTGGTGTTTCAGGATGGCCACTTAAAACAAACCCTGCAAGGAGAACAGGTACTGGGCTTCACTCACCAGGGGCTGGTAGGCTGCACGCATCTGTCTGCTCAAACAGAGCTGCATTTTCTCCTCCAAACACACTTGGATTTAGCTAGATGTACTTTACAGAGTCTTTGTTCATAATGCTTTGGGAACAGCAGAAGAAATTATGAAATTTGGAAAAAGACTGGGAAAAAAATTAGCTAAATGGGGTGTGCTATATTTATGTCCTGTCCTCATGGTTCAGGGGGAAAGAGGTCATAAACTGCGCTACTCTTTTTTTCCTCTGTCAAACTGTTGAATAATGATTTTGTTACTGCTAATCTGGTTATAGGATCTGTCCCTGAGGATGGCTGTAATAAAATAAATAAGAGGAAATGATCCACGTATAAGTAGATATGTGTTGTTTTATTCTAAAAATTGTCTTACTGCTGCAAAGGACACTAATTCTACAAAGCTATATATAGAGAATTCCAGTGAAAGAGCTGCTTGTCTTTTTCTGGAGCACAGGTTGGATCTTATTTTGGATCTGAGCTCTGCCCAGTCGATGTGAACCGTGATGGGGTGACAGATCTTCTCCTTGTTGGAGCTCCATTTTACCACATTCGAGGGGAAGAAGGAAGGGTTTACGTCTATCGCCTGGAGACAGAGGTAAAAACACTGGTAGCGTAAACACTCCATGTTGGGGATTTTCCAACCATGCCTAACTAGTGACAAATAAAACATTCCTCCTTTGTGCTCTCACTGAATGTGCTCTCCCTGTATGGTAGAGGACTGCAGGCTGAAGCCAGCAGGCCTGTCTTAGTCATTAGAATATAAAAGAGAAGTAATGAAAAATAAAACCAGTCTGTGCCTAAGGTAACGCTTATCACAGTGTGATGAAATCGTGCCTTTAGCCTGTACACAGGCAATTTGTTGGTGCAGACCTTGCTCTGCCAAGCAGTGTTCTTTGTGATGCTTGCAACAGACATGTGCATGGGGTAGCTGCTAAAACTTTGCTTCCTGGGACTTGTAGAAAATGAAATGTTTTGTGAGCCTAACTACAGGATCTTGTACACAATATACAGGATATAAGTTAATTGTGTCATTTTGAATGAGGTGTGAATTTTAATAGCGGACCTGCAGAAAACCCTCTTCGGTGCTCTGCTGAAATTGGCTCTGGGCACGTACAGGATGGTTGGAAGCAGAAATTAAGTCTGGGCAGGACAGAATTCAAATAACGAGCACCCTCTTGTGGTTTATTCATGTAATAGGGTGGAGAAGATGGGATGCTTTCTGTTATGAAACAAACATGGGATCAACTCAATCTGCTACTGATTTAAGAAAAGACAGGGCTTCGTGTGTCTGCTTGAGTAGGGCTGTCCACAGACACTGCTTCTGTGTGAGAATTTGCATGCTCTCAGGGCAGGAGGATCAATCTTTTGTCCCAGGAATCAGCTGGTATCTTGAACTTAATATAATGTTTACGACTTCATTGGTCACCTTTAAGAATTATTAGTGTGCAGTAAAATATTACTGTGCTATAAGATTATTTCTTTTTTTTTTTCGTGTAAAAGCTACTGATGCTACGTTTGCTATAAATGGATTTCCCTCTTGGATGTTTTTCAGACTGGATCATTCACCTTCAAAGAACACTTACATGTGCAGGTGACCTCTCCTTTTGCAAGGTTTGGGTTTACTGTGGCCAGCATTGGAGACATCAATGGTGATGGTTATGAGGATATTGCAGTTGGAGCTCCCCTTGAAGATCAGCTTTCAAACACTTCCTCTTTTGGCAGCATTTACATCTTTAATGGTGATAAAGACAAGATCAAGAGCTCTTTTTCTCAAGTACGTGTGTTGTTGGGAATTGGCTCCAGTACACCTTGAGAGGAAAAAGCTTGTGGTTTTGTAGCATGAGGCTGGGAGAAAGGACTTTCACATGTCATTGCATTGATGGATGATAAATTTGCAGATGTCAGATGGTTTATGTGACTCCTTAGGTTTCTGCAGCAGACCTGCTCTTAACTATAATTACTCACCTGTCTGCTCAGGCAGAGGAGCTGGCTTCAGGTGCTGGCTATAAAACAGCACAGCCCTTTGCAAGCCTGACTGAACAGGCAGTTCAGAGTCAGTATTTTGCATCTCGGCTGTCACAAAACCCTCCTCGCAGCAGCCTCCTGAAAAGAAGTGTATTTTCCCAAGGACAGGAGAGAGAGTTCATGACTTATATTTGTTGGTGTTTCCTCCTTTTAGAGAGTGAAAGCCTCTGAAGTTTCTTCAGGACTTCGGTACTTTGGACAATCCATTGATGGTGGCTTTGATTTCACTAATGATGGTCTCCAAGATATCACAGTAGGATCACTGGAGAATGTAATTGTGCTACGGTAGGTAGTAAGTTCCATTTTTTACTGTGTTGAGGAAATACTTCAAAGACAAATTTAGAATCTGTGTTCCAAGCAGTATGTAATGATTCTATTTTTAATTCAGTGCCAGAGGGACATAAGAAATCTTTCCCAGTGCTAGAAATGATATAAAATGTAAAGCCTTTAGCTCAAGTTGCAAAAGTTTTTGCCTTTGTATGTGTAAAGCTTTGAACAAGTATGAGATAATGATCATGAACCAATTAACACAGATCTAGGCCTAAGGAGACTTTGATGTCTGCAGTTCAGTACTGATAATGTAGGTCATTTAGGCAAAAAAGATCATTTCTTTACATACCATACCTCATTTTCAATCAGACATCTGGTAACTGAGTGACCCGTGCACTTCACAAGGACTAAGATATGGCAGACAGATTTGATTTTGTTCTTGCATTTTATGTTTGAAAACATTTGTAGATGGAGAATTTGAACCCCTAGATAATGTGTTTACCTAATGGAAACATAAACACCATGTTTAATTCTGAAACTCTAGCCATATTGGTGTATTTTGGCTGTCTGTTCCTTCAGACTCTTGGGATTTTGTGTGTTCTGAACGTTCCCAGCAGAAACTGGAAATTCTGTAAATAGGGCAGCCTGGTCCAGGTGAAATACCATGGAAATACTGAGCAGTTCCTACTTCTGCTGCCAGGCTTTCTTCAAACATTTTTCCTGTAATGTTCCAGTTCAGAGATTTATATTTGATTCTGTTCTTTATGTGTTTTTCACTGACTAGCTCGAGACCAGTTGTCCACTTTCTTGCCAGCATGAGATTCAACCCTGACAGAATCCTGATTTTCCAAAATAACAGCATTGTTACAGCAAAATTATGTTTCGATGCAATCTCATCTTTACCAGTGTCTCAACAAGGTAATGAACGGGAATTGTGATTGTGATCAGATTGAAATCTGCAGTCCTACAACTGTCCTTGGAAACTTGGCGCCGAGGACAATTTCTGGTACATCTAACAGGATTTTGAAAATATTTCAGAGTTTTCACAGTTATACGTTCTCTACACGGTGGACTTAGATGTGAAAATGGCAAAGAGGAGAGTGCAGTTTGAAGATCAGAACACCACCACAAGCGGGAAGCTGTTGGTCAGTGAGCACATGTGCTCTGAACTGCAGCTTTACCCACTGGTAGGTGCCGTTGGTCAGACTTCCCACAGAAAAAAGGGTTGAGAGGATAGGATTTCGTAACAGAATCTGTATGACGATGAGTCTTCAAATGTAAAAATACTACAGTGGGGTGGGGTTTTTCTCAATGTTAGACTTGCTGGGCGTGTTTTACAGCTGAGGCAGGAGATGTCGAATTGTAGGAGACGTATGGAGCTGTACAGGATTAAAGCAAACATAAGGAAACTCTGTTCCACAATGCATAGCTGAATCACTGTACACATTATCCAGGGGATGTCATGGGACCCAAATGTCTAAAGTGATGCAAGAAAACATTTGACAGGCTTATGTTCCACTGATAGCCTTTAAACACAGTGACCCAAAGAAAACGTTTGAGCTAGAAGGTCCCTGAATATGACAGAAGCTGGAACAGAGATGACATGTGAACACTTCTGCATTTTAATACCCAGATATTTTTTTCAACTTCTTGTTTTTCTTTTCTTGTAGCCATGTGACTTTGACTGTTTTTCCAGTGTTTTTCTGAGAGTTAAACATGAGGTCTATAACAACAACGGTCACATGGAGTTTGCTGTCCCTGTTCTGGATAGATACCAGCCATCAGAAATGCATTTTCAGGTAAAAAACCAAAACAGCAGCAAACAGCTTTCTCTCTTGCTTTTTACTTTTGACCACTTTTGACTTTCTCCTGTGCCTCTCTATGAAATGAGATTAGATGCTACTTGTGAAGAAGGCAGATGGTTTGTGTTTTGTGAAGTACTTCTCAGATATTGAGCTCTCCGTTGGAACTTACATTAAGACTTGCTATTTGAATGGTGTATTTGGTAGCAACAACTATACAATTTCCTAATGTATGATTTTAAATTCTCTATTAATTCTAAATTAATTTTCTAATTTTAAAACGCATTCAAATTATCTTCATACGTTTTAGTTATTTGTTTCAAATCAGTATTTGGGAGGCTGCAAACTTCAAATGACCTTAAAGTTAAGTTTGATATCTTGTCTCCTCTCTTGCAGTTTAGTAGCTGGATTCCTACAAGCTAATCCAGCTCTTTTTCATAGTTTCTCTGAAATCCAAATCACAGCTTCTGAAAAAATTCCATAAAGCTCTGTAAAGGGGCAGCTTTTTGCTACTTAATAGGAGTCTTTACCATCATTCAGTATTTTATTAGCTGCCCATAAAGCAGAGGACAGAGATGTTAGGAAAACATTAACACTGAGCAATAACGAACACTAATTACTATAGTTACAGTGCTCTTAGAGATTATGATGTTGATGGTACATTAATTTCCTAACATCTAATTATTAATTCTCATTGAAATTCTCCAGAAACATCAGCCACAGACAGATTTTTCTTGGTGAATAAAACTATTGCTAAAGAAAGTAACCTCATCTCTGCAGAATAATATGGCTGTAAGATGACACAGCATATGAACATATTTATTCAAGAAAAACATACAATCTCTGGAAAATAAATTAATATTATTGCCCTGTAGCAATCCAGGGGTAAACACGTGGCATTTCTTTAACGAGACCTTAACCCCAGTGAAGACTTTTCATGCTATTGCTAATAAACCTTCTCCTGGGAGTTGAATTACAAAACACCATCAATTTAGGACTGATTTAGCACTGGAGGGTCTTCTATTTCCAACTTCTCCTTGACGGAGGTTGTGAGAATTTCGGTTTTCAGAGAATGTATGTGTATATATAGATAGTCTGAATCTGCTACCTTAGAAAAATTAGGGCTGTTAAAATCTAGCTTGCTCTATGTTTGCTTTCAGTTGCCTTACAAGGAGGACTGCAACAAGACCATCTGTGCTCCTCAGTTAACTTTGACAACTCAGATTCAGTGAGTCATAGTTATTGCATTATCCATATTTTTCATTTATCATTCATACAAAATGGCATCTTTGTGCTTAAGATGTTTTCTTCGAATTCTCAGACAAGATTTGCTGTCCTTTTTACATTGCTTTCCACTCAGTTCATCCTTTCTCTAACATCACATTCATAGTGTTGTAACTTCATGCCTCCATGTGTGCTGCTGGGCTGTGCGTGAAAGCATCTGGAGGGAGTAACTACCAGAACCTTCAGGCCTCTTATTAATAACAACCCTTAGAAATTACATGTCATCTCATTTTTCTGTCTGCTTCTAGAAAGGAATTAGTGGTGGGCTACACTAAAGAAGTAAGCATGAAGGTTTCACTAATGAACAGTGGAGATGACTCGTACATGACAACTATGGTCTTGAATTATCCCAAAACCTTGCATTTTAAGAAGATGACATTTGAGGTAAGATTATAGAACTCTTCAGCTAGCAGCAGACTGCTTAAAGAAAACCCAGCATAGACTCCTGTTAATTTACTACCTAAATAAAACTTTACATGAGTTCTAGGGAACGGAAGTAGCATTTATCTGATTTAATACTCCCAAACTTTTATTGGGCTATTTGTACTTAATTCGTTTTATGGGAGCAGACACAGAGTTGAAATTCCCAGCCTGTTTTTACTCAACATTAAAGACCATTCCTGTTCTGTTGGCAGCCATCCTCTCCTGCTGTTCACTGTGGCCAACCAGTACCGTTAACTTCTGCAGTCTTATCCTGTAACTGCAGAATTGGGCACCCAGTATTCAAGAAGACAGCTGTAAGCAGAGATCATGATTTCATTATTTTCACTTTTTCCATACCTCTAAATGATACTTTGAGTAGCTGCTCTTGCATTCTCTACTTCTACAACTAGGCCAGAACTGCCATTCTTTCCAATTCAGCTTATGGCTGGTATGCGTTTTCTGAAGGTAAGAGAGGGCCTTCATATTCCTGCACTTTATTTAATGTCTAATTTCTCCAGAAGGAAAGTATGAGCAGAAAATCTATTAGCCCTCATGTTTTAACCGGAGAGTTAAAGAGTATTTACAGGGTAATTGATACTTCGTTGGTTTTCTTCCCTCAAAATAGGCGAATTTTTCAGTGATTTGGCAAGTAGAAGAAAGCATATTCCAAAATAAGTCTGCAATCACCGTTAGTATCACCAAGTGAGTATTGCTATTTTCACCACATGATGAACTAGAAAGGGAACATCAGAATTCCTACTCAGTGTCCATGCTATTTATCAGTCACAAAACTACACTTTTCAATCTTCTAAGACATTTGGATCTATGTGAAAAATCTTTCCTTCCCTTATGAAAATCTTAACTCTGCTCATACTTCCTTATTTCAGTGAAAGATGGAGCACCCTTTAAGGTTCTTATTTAAGTGTAGTACATATTTAAAAGCTTGTATGTTCTGAAATGGCAGAGTGGATTCTGGCATCCTCCTTCCTCAGCAGAAAGAACAGATAATGAAAATATATAATCCAGCTGTGTTCCAAGAAAAGCTTTCACTCCAATTGATGGGGATGAAAACATAGGTTTAGGGCATTTTTCTTGATTAGGGGCTATCTGGGTGGAAGTTACTAGTCAGATTCCTTTCTTGTCACCTTCCTAACTTTAAAACGTATGGGTACTGATTGGTACACAGCATTTTTTTTAAACAGAGAGCATCTTTTAAAAGGAAATGAGAACTCGTCTCTGGCAGCTATACTTCATTCCAAGCACAGTTGAAACCAAAGCGTTCTATATTAATTTAATGTCCAGTTTTGTGAGGGGTAGAAGCTTTACATTTTGATTAAGGAAAGCACAGATGAGCACTGGTTTGTGGGGAAACATTTCAAGGCAATGACAGCTTTCAAAATCTGTAGTAATTATAGTAATAAAGGGCTACTCCAACACTCGTGTACCATGTCACCACTGTTTCCGTTGCTCTTGTACAGAAATAAAGGACCAAGGCAGGCAGATAATGAAGTGGTTTCATTCCTTTTTTTAAAGCATAAATGAAAATAGCACCATTCTGACTGAAGAACACATCCTTGACATCAGATATGCATTCACTGCAGTCCTTACCAGGTAAGTTTTAAGAAGATTCAGTTATATTTTATTACTTTAGTCAATTAAAGGCAAAAAGGATTGAGAGGATGCCTGGTATGTTTCCAATGCAATTTCCATCTTAATAATTTCAAGCACTGCAGATTGTCAAGTCACTTTCTGTGGTACTAGACAGCAAAACTAGAGCTTGGAAGACAAAACAATAAAGCTCTGTCATAGGCAAGGGGTGCCTAGGGTGTCCAACTGCTTAGCTTGTAAAAAGTAGGCTTCGAGATGAGTTCAGAGATGCATCTAATTGACAGGTGGCATATATGCATGTATATACGGACAAACTGCATAGACAGCATTCCAGTTACAGCAAATCTGATGCTTGTAGCTCTTAATTACAGTTAATGCATCTGGGTCATTAGATGTACTAATTTTTAATACTCTAATTCACTTTCCACTCAGTTTGATTTATCATTCTTTTTAGACCAGTTTCTTCAATGTACGTGAATGTTAGCGAAGGACTACTTGAAAACAAAGAATTCAGATTTAATGTAAGTATAGCTTGAAATTTAGGTCATCTGATCCACCTACAATCAGGACTGAAGAACACTTATTACCTTGTGTATTTTCTTCTGTAGATAAATGGAAAAAATCACTTTAATGCTACCATCAAGTTACAGATTTGGGTTCCCATCAGCATACAAGGTCACAATATAATGACAGTCAAAAATGCATCAGGAACACAGGTACTTTTCCTTATATTGTTCATCGTCAAATACCTCTTCACTAGTCCTTAAAAGGGGGAGGGAGCGGGGGGGAGGAAATACCCTCAAGTGTTTTTAAAACCTACACTACAGAACCTTTACATATTTACATTTTGTAGCATCATTCCAGGTGCAAACTTTGCGATACTGAACAAATGCTCAGTGTTAAAACTAAGTCAAAAGGTGGGGTTTCCCCTCTCTGGCCCAACACTATTTACCTTTGTCCTCGCTGCCCAGAATTGGTTTTGGTTTGTTTTTTTTTTTTCTTTTTTCTTTAAAAAGAGAATTTGTAAGGAAGATAATAGAGTAAGGCAAGAACTTTAAAAAAAAACCTTAGACTGAAAAGGTAAGAAAATTTCTGCGGAGTTGAAACCATGAATTGAGCCTCAAGAAATCTTTCTTATTATCTCAAACATCACCTCTCAAAAAAAGTACATATGGAAACGTGTTAGAGCAGAACACTTTTTTGGGGGTTTTTAGACATTTTTTACAGCATTTTGTACATGTTGGTAACTGATCATAACACTTCTTCATAGTGCCTACATTTAAAAAGATCATACATAAACACAGCAAAGGAGAAAGGCAGCATCAGCAACTTAGTTCTTGGAAACACTGTGCTCCCTTCCTCACTGGAAGAGGCTGCTGTTTTGTAAAACTTCATTGGCAGACTCAAAGTTCAGTACTTCCCTGTGGAACGCATTAAGCTGCTGCTTTATTTTCTTCAGGGCAGAAGTTTTTTCCTTACTCTTGTAGCCCACACCTTTCAGAAGTTTATCTGACAAGTAGTGCAGCCAGAGGACATTGCTGTGTGGATGATACTCAGTCCAGCTGTTGGAGTTCTCCACTTTCATTTGCCTGTAGATATCAAACTGGTAGTCCCCTGTGCCTTGGAACAGTTCTTCATCAGTGGAAAGGTCACAAAACACAGTTAATCCATCCTTCTCCAGCCGAGACAAGGTGTAATCGATGATGTTGACATGAATCCCTGCAGTGGGAATTGTGTGTGTTGCCCCATTCAACACATAACTAAGCGTCTTCACACTAGTTTTTTTCACCAGCACGTTCCCCCAGTGCAAGTCCCTGTGCTCAAAGTGCAGTTCCTGTTCTGCCACAGCCAGGGAAGCAGTCACCTGGTGCAAAATGCTTTTCGCTGTTGCCACTGAACTCAACCTGTTTCTCATATTCTCCAAGTCACTGCCCCCAAATTCAAACTCCAGAACCATGAATAGTTGCTCATCCCCAAAAAAGTCTGGCCGATCATTTTCCGATCCCGTTACTTCATGGTATTTGTCCCAGGCTTCCAGGAGATACTTAGGATAAGCCCCTTGAACACAGTGCACAGAGTACAAGCTGATGAACCCAACAGTTCTATTCATAGACTCTTCAGATAGAAGACTGAGTTCTTTTGATATTATTATCTCAGGCAGAATCTCTCCAAAGCTCTTTTGAGATTCTCCATTTACTCTTTCAGTCCCCTCAATGGGAATTATTTTTAAAGCCACAGGTCCTCTCTCACTGCTGATCTGGAAGACCTCTCCAAACACCCCTTCTCCAATTTTCTTGCAACCTTTCATCTTATCTAGAGGAATGCATTCCTCAAAAGTAATAGGTCCTTCCTGCTGGCATTCCCCAAGCACCTTCTCTGCATCTGTAAGTATTAGCTCCAGAATGGAAGAGGAGTTCATAGGAGCCAGCAGGGCCATGGAGGAAGCAGACCAAGCACAGTATTGAGCTTTACCAGCAGACCGCATTGCTTGGTGCTCTGAGAGCTGGGATTTCATGGAAGGGGTGTAAAGGATGCTGTTGCAGGAACTCTCATCCATAGTAACTTTCTTCTTCTTATGGAAGGAGAAAGATGCTTGAACCCTACCCCAGGAATGGGAACTATTGAGGAGTGAATAGTCATTGTGACTTACATCTGCAGACACCTCCAGCACACCCCTTTTCATTCCTTTTTGCCTCATCTGTGGTCTGGAAAGGGAGTAGTTAGGCTGCTGCTGTCTCTTCTTTTTAAGCCTTTTTGGACCAAGCCTTATTGGCATCCCCCAGCGGCTGGCACTGAAGCCACTGATGCAAGCTTTCCTACAGGTACTGGCCTCTCCAGAAACAACTTTGGTGTTTTTATGTTTATTCTCTAAGGGTCCTTGACAGCCCAAAGGAGAGGCTGGCTGCTGGCAGGCAAGTTGAGTATCTCCCTTCTTGTTGTGTTTCATGCTTGTCAGCCACACCGACACTTCTTGAGGGTCCAGAACCACCACAGGCTGGTACTTCTCAGCTCTGCCTCTCTGACAACTCGAGGTTCCTTTTGTTGAATCTCTACTTAGATCGTCAGATGGCTCATTAGAAGTGGCATCATCATACGGGGCACAGTGCTGTCGGTGGCTGTTAACGGGAGACAGTGCTGCTGTGGGTTTCTGGGGGGACAAGGGGGATTGTTCCCGGCAGAGTTCCTGCACCAACATCCTCAGAACCCTGCGGGACCTTTGCACGTCGGGCCCTGGCTCAGGGCTG
>NW_009931133.1:0-7821 GCF_000696875.1 Nestor notabilis
CATCGCCCCTCGGGATCAGCCCCATCCACCCCCCTGGGCATGGATCTTGACGCGGGACTCAGCCGCGGTCCCTCAGGCATCCCTCGAGGGCAAGTCCCTTGGGGTTCAGCCCCATGCTGTGCCTCTTGTCCCCAGGGTTGGTCCCGTCTTCTCCCCAACCCCGGCTTTGTCCTTGATCAGCCCCATCATACCCCCACAGGCAATACCCCCACCTCGGGGCTCAGCAATGGGTTTGGTGGGAGGTGAGAACACCCCAAGCCACAGAAAAGCTTTGAAAAAGTCTCGCCTACCATGATTAACTTCAAACATCCTCTACCATGATTAACAACTCTGAACATCTTTCCACTTTTAATCATAACAAGGAGTTTGTGACAACCATGAGGAGCCCAGATGTATATCGAGATTGTTTTTAATATGGTCACAAGTGAATAATGTAATGCGTTTCCACATGGAGCAGCGAGCCAAGGAACATTGGGCCCCTGTCTCAGAGAAGGCTGTTTTGAGCTTGCTTACACAGTGGGATAAAACAGTGAGCAAAATAATAAACAAGGAGATATCACCAAGGAGAGGAGGCTGAAGGAGGACGTGGCTCCCAGCCCAGCCTTGCTGCAGGGTCACACTTCAGCTCCTCGCAGCCCAGGCTCACTTCATTCTCTTCGAAGCAAGCAGCTCTTTCTGCTGCTCGTGCTGCCCCCATGCAGCATGTGTTGTACCAGCACTGGGGGTTCTTCAGGGCTTCCTGCCCATCACTGTGGTATCTGGGTGCAGAGGCTGTGCCCATAGTCCAATGGAGGCCCTGCTGCTGGAGGTCTCATGGGGGAGCAGCTCCAGTTTTGTCCCCCAAAGCAGTGTCTGGCAGCAGAGTCTAGGGAAGAAAATGGCTCAATATTGGCACAGCGAGTGACCCTTGTCCTGCAGGTGCCCATCACCCATCACCTCTTCGTGACCTTAGTCTTTGCAGGTGTGCTTATCTCCTCACTTCAATTCATTAAGGATTTAACCTCCAAAAAACTCAACTGCAAGACATCAATTTCAATCTACTCCAAGCATGAATATTTCATTTATGTGAAAAAATTATTCGTCTTTGTTGCTGATGATGATAACTGCAGGAGACCACAGTCTTGTCTTAGAGGCTCAGCAGAGCATCGTTTCCTCTGCCTTCCTGCATCACTACTGGTTTTATATCTCTTCTCAAGTTTCCAGGGGGAAATACCTGCCTAGTCCTGGCTCTTCTTGCCACCATCCTCACCCATCCAATCCTTCTGAGGTGTATTTCTGTAACCCTCACAGGTGCAACGACGCCAGGGTTTAACACAGAAGCAGAAAGATCTTCTCTGGATTGCATTTAATTCCTTTTTTAACATTTACCAAGCTTCCTGTTTCTCTCTTGGACCAGGTGAGCATTGAGAATAGTTCTTCAGAGACTGAAAAGGAAAAACAATCTCTTTTCTGACTGGTAACGAGCAGAGGTGCAGCTGGAGGAGCCCTGTGGTGGTGGGAATGGTCCCTTGCTCCTTATCCTTGTTTTGCTTGTGGGGACTTTGGAGCAAGTCCCTTTCTGGCAGGTGGTTCCTTGGTGTAGTGGGACCCTCCTGGGATCTGAGGGGACATGTGGGTATGGATCTTGGTCTTGTGCAGGCTTGGCCACACTGTTCACAGGTTGGCATGGAGCAGAGGGTTTGCATCCCTTCCCACTGCAAAACAGGCTCTTCCTCCTTTTCTTCAAGGGGTTGCATTTGCCACCCTCTGTCTCACTCCATGGAGTGGCGGGATTGAGCTGCAGTCTGAGGGAGCCCTGGCTGACTGCTGGTGTCCCAAGAGACTCAACCTCCATCGCAAACAGGGAGTCACCAAGAGCTGCAATGCGCTGGGCTGGAAATGCTCCCAGCCATGCAAAGTGAATGACAGCCATGCAGACCCACGTAGAGCCAGAGACGTCTCTATGACGGTGTGTTCAGGCAGGGAGGACCCTGACACCACTGACCTGAGCCTGGCCAGGGTCAGCCCCAGCAAGGGGAGGCTCCCATGAGCTCCTGTTTCTCATTGTCACCCACTTACAGGAGGCACTACCAGAGAGCATCCCACAGTCCCCATGCCCATGTCCACTATTTGCTGTCCAACCTGTCATCTTCCTGAATCTCAAGTCCTCCTTTGCAGGGCTGCATTCATCCTGCCTGAGTGTCCCCAAAGACAGAGGCACATGGTGAAATTTTAGGAGCCTGCTTTTGATAGAGGAGGGACAGAGATCCTCAGCATGACCAGACACTTAGAGTAACCTGAAATAACCACTTAATCTGTCAGATGCAAGGCTGGGGTTTGCTGTGAGGCACAGTCAGTTCCCCACAATTTAATGCCAATTTTTATGCTCACAGCCCATGTCTGGGGTCCCTCCATTATGGGGCCATGGCATTGAGGGGCCAGGTGTAGCTGTGAGATGGGGCATGGTAAGGGGAACCCAGTGGAGAGTATGGATGTCACAGGCAAAGGGGAAACCACATCAGGAGCCCCAACTCCCAACCGTGCTGGCGCCTTTTGCTCACCTCACAGCTGGGTAAACACTGAGAGCTTAGACCTGGGTAAAGCTGCGTGAGGATGTGCCGCCAGCAAGCCTGAGGTGTCTGCAGGCTCTTGGTGTTTCCGTATCCCCAGCAGCTGATGTGGACACTGACTGCAGCTCAGCAGCACAGAGGAGATAGGGCTTTCTTCCCCCTGCTCCGAGCAGAGGTGCAGGCTCCGCAGGAAGATGGGTCTTGGTCACATTCCTGTCCCAGCTTGTTCCCATGCTGGGGGACTCAGGCACAATGAAATATTCACTGGGGGCAAAGTGGCAGATGGGGAACGAAAATGAGAAGGTGGGGAGGGTGTTACCAGCCCAGCAGTGCAGGATAACCACTTCCTAGATGGGATAACCACTTTCTGGAGGGGATGACTACTTCCTGGACAAAGGGGAGAGGTTTTTCTAATCCACTTCCAACAGAAGCATCTGACATGGGGCCACCTGGGCAAGGGTGGCCTGAGTTGAAGGAATGGTTAGTGGAGAAACTGGGGCAAGAGGAGAGATTCACTGGCTGGGCCTGAAAGATGGTTCCTGGAGATGTTGGGGCTTCTCAGTGTCTTCATTAAGCATGGACAAGCACATCTGGGAGCAACAGGTGGGCGGCACATCTGGAACACTGATGGGCGGCACTGCAGCTCCATATGTGCTTGGGAAATAAGAGGAAGAACAAAATGAGCCTGGAGACACTGCAACAGGCCAAGGTCCAAAGGGAGGGATTAGGTACAGGGTTTGCTGCTCCCATCTGCAAGCTCCTCAGCCAACAGCAAGTGCAAGGGAGTGCAGGAACATTCAATAATCTTGGGATTAGGATGAACCACCAGCGTTGGCCAGCCATGAGCAATGCACAGGCAGTCCCACAATGCACTCAAGAGCTGCTACAGCACAACATTGATCTCAGCCCTGACAGGAGCCCCAGCATGGTCCCCAACCCACTCCTACAGGAGCACAGGAGGGCAGCAGGGATGTGGTTACTCTGCAGAGACATCCAGGGCAGGGAGCAGCAGGCAGGGAGAGAACAGCACGGTCCCTGTGCAGTCAGCAGCGCATCCAGGATGGGATGAGGCGGTGAAGGTGTTCCCAGCAGGAGCATAGCTCCTGTCTGCCCCACGAACAGTGTGTGAACTAGGGGACAAGGGCAGGGGCTCTCTCCTCAGCCACAGGGTGGGTTGAGGCTGCTCACAGGTCCACTTGCTGTGATCTGTGGGAGGTGAAATCCCAATCCTAATCCTGCCTGGGAGCAGAGCAGGATGCCCAGCCCAATGGAGGGACTGTGATCTGCTCCCAGTGAAGCCGGACAAACTGCACAGCTCTTGCTGGGATCAGGACCTGGATGGACCCAGCCTTGGAGACTCACCTCAGAAATCAAGCGTGTGCTTGGGAGGGTGCAGGCCAGCACAGGCTAGCCACCCCCTAAACCAGAGCTGTCACTTCCTCAGTGAGCTCCAGGTCCAACCAAAGGACTTGGGTGTCTGGGCTTCCCAAAGCGTTTGTGATGATTCTCTTCCAGGTGTCTCACCGCCTTGCATGGAGGAGTCCCAAAATCGTGCAGGGTACCAGAAAACCTTCCAGAAGCCTGTCCTACTGGGGGATGCATCCCTCAGCCCAGCAAAGACATGTCAAACTGGATCCAGAATGTTGCTTTTGCTTGGGGTGCTCCCACCACTTCTCCACATTCACAGCTTTATCAATACAGTGGGTAGCCGGCCTACGGCTGGCCAGTAGCAAGCGCCTGTCGGGAATAGCTGGGCGTGCCCACGCTGGCCCCAGCACTGAGCAAGCCCACAGCACATGCATGCCAGGCATTTTGGTTTGGGTTTGAGTCTGTGGACAATGAGGCTGTAAATCCAACCAGTGTTTTCATTGGTAGAGGAGAGAAATAAGGGGGTGCAGCAAATGGAAGTGTGACTGAGGGCAGGTCCTGCTGAGCCAGTAGTTTTGCCTTGACACCCTGCAGGTGGGAGCTCCCCAGTGTGCTTGAGACTTGGCTTCAAGGCCAGAGTTTTTCCTCCTGCAGGCACTGAAGGATTGGAAAGACCCCAGTGTATCCAAGGATATAATCCTCCTCCTGGCAAGGTTGCTTGCCTGGAAGGAAGATCAAAGCCGAGCACAAGTCTCTATTCTTCCCTTATTTTCTAAACCTTATTCTCTATCCTGTTTCCCAGGGCAGCGTCTCTGTGATGCCAGCCCAGACGGGGCTCCCACGGGCAGGGATCTGCTCCCTGTTGTCCAGGCACCAAAGCAGCCAGGAAATAGGCAGCTTCTCTGGCAAAGCCCCACGGGGTTCTCCCGGCTGCCCTGCCAGGAACCCTCTCATGACAGGGTAGATTTTGAGGGCATCCAGCCATGGGACAGACACTGCAGTGAGGGGCAGCGCAGGCTGTCAGGCTCCTGGTGCTCTCAGCTCTGCTCATCTGGTTGTGGTGCAGCACCTGATGGGCTGTTTCCCCAGGCTCATGGTATGAGACTGAGGATTCCAGCATGGAACATGGGACATGGGACCCACTGGCCCATCCTTCCCCATCCTCAGAGTGACAGAGGCAGGACAGATGATGATGGCACAGGCAGGGCAGATGATGGCACACCAGGACAGATGGTGGCACAGACAGGACAGATGATGATGGCACACGCAGGACAGACTTCATCTCCCACCAGCACAGCAGCGAGGGCAGCACAAAGTGCTAGGAACAGTCTGGGATGCACCTGGCTGTCTGCAAGGACCCACTGCAGCAAAGGGCAGGGGAGCAGGAGCAACCCTTTGGCTGAGGCTCAGCCACGGGAGCCCTTCCTTTCCCATATTGCTTCCCAGCCCTTTGTCCTGCCCTGCCCCACTGCCCAGGCCTGCTGACAGCTCCTGCCCTGGGCAAACACCACCGAGAGCTTTCCTGGAGACACTCCCTCAGCATCTGCCTCCCAGCAGCCCTCTGGCATCTGGGCTCATCTCCTTCCAGCAAACCCAGTGCTCCCCAGGGCTGCCTGGGAGCAGGGATGAGTTTCATGGAGCTGTCATGAAATCATCTCTCACTAAGATCAGACTGTTGAATTGACCCATACCCTGGCCACCTGTCATCACTTTTTAAAATCCATCTTTTTCCTTATTTAACCCTCCTGTTTCATCAGCATTGCCCACCCTAGGGCCTTTCGTAAAAAAAAATTCCCAGTGCACCCTCCGCTCCCCCAGGTCCCTTTAGGTTTTTGTCTCAAATGACTCAAACCTCAAAGACAGGAGTCAAACAACCCAAAATCCTGACATTTAGATAGAAAGGAAGAGTTTGTGAGCTGCAGAGATTTTCAGAGTTTCACTTTTCAGGTTTTGAACACAACTGCAAAACTGGAGTTGTATTTATCTTCCAGGGAGAATTGGAGCTTCAGAGCAAAATGTGGGGTGCCACCAGCTGCAAGTTGAGAAAATCATGTGCCATGAAGCTCTCAAAAAGCCCTTGAGAGCCTCATTCATTTCCTTTTCCTCCACACTACAAAACAGTACAACTCATGACCAGATGGATGCTCTGAATACGCACAGGGATCTCTCCAACTGCAGATGGACACCCTCGAATGCACCCCGGTGCTGCAGGTTACATATTCCTGCCCCAAAACAGAGACGTCTCCATGGGTCTTCTTCAGTCCACTCCAGGATGGTCAGCTGGCTTAGTGCAAACCTCAGAAAAGTGAGAAAAGATAGCTTCAGCATGAGACAGATGAGGGACTGTGGCACATCCCCTCCCTGGCCCCACGGTGCAGCGTCTCACTTGGCTCTGGGAGCAGCAGCATGAGGTCCAGCCTCAGGATGGGTTCAGCCACACACCCTCCTTCACTAATGTTTGTAAAATAGTCTGAGGAAACACAGTCCCACACAGGTGTTATAGGCTGCAGGACAGAAGAGCAAGCAGGGCCCACGCCTGGAGTGGCACCACTTAAACATAAATCCCTGAGGCTGAAGCAGGTTGCAGAGGTGATGGAGTCATCAGGAGGGGAAAGGAGATGGGGAATAGCTGTGTCCTGGGATGACCTCAGGCACCTTCAGAGCTAATAATGCTCCACTCAAAGCTACCACCCTTCCCTTTTAAGTCTGTGCTTTGTAAGAGGGACAAAAGGAAAAGAAACCCAGGCAGGTTCAGTTGTGGAAAGCTGGCAATGCCACTTCCAGGTGCTCCTCTGTGCCCACTGGGATGGGGCTGTGCTGGGGAAGGGCATGGGAAAGATGCTTTCCCACCTCCAGGTTCACTCCTGCTCTCAGGCTTCAGCAGGTGACTTGGGTGAAACTACTAAGTGCAATTTTTCCAGCTTCAGCTGGATTTTGCTATTTGTGGGGTGGAAAAGCAACCATCACTTCTCACACTGCTGCTGGGCACTGCAGGGAGACAATGCCTTGCTCAGGGAAGATATTGTTTGCTGGAATGAGTTTTTCCAGCTCGAAGGTCCCAGGGCAGGGCTAAAGTTAAACTCTCAGCGCAGAAAAATGGGACTTTGCATGAGCCTGAGGTTTGGCAGACCGGGGCTGCGAGACTTGCCAGAGGAGCACTCTGCAGCCAGCAGCGGCTCCTCTCCGAAGAGCAGCTGATGAGGTCTGGCTCCCGAAACACACCCTGTGCTGGTGTCAGAGGAGCTGTGGAGGCTGTGGAGTCCTCACGAGAGCCAGAACCAGCTCAGGCATGTGGGATACTGCTGTTGGAGCAGAAATGATCCTGCCCAATGTGTGTCAACCAGATGGGAACTGGGCAGAGGTTTGTGTGGATGAGTGACCACACCCCACTCCCAGTGCATCCTGCCTCTGCTCCAGTCTTGTCCTCCTCCTGCCAGGGGGACATCTTGTCCTTGAGACTGCATTGGGTTTACATGGCCAGGTTTTGGTAGTGGGAGGCTGCACGGGTGGCTTCTATGAGAAGACACCAGAAGCTGCTCCCATGTGGGGCCCAGCCAGCTTCAGCCGTCTCCAAGATGGACCCACCACTGCCCAAAGAGGAGCCCATCAGCAAAGTTGCTGGTTCTTCTGTGATAATGTATTTAAGAAAGGGTACAAACCACTGCACAGCAGCTGAAGAGAGGAGCCAGAATACGTGGGAGCAGCAGCTTTGCAGCTGCCGACGTCAGTGAGGGAGGAGAGCAGGAGGTGCTCCAGGCACCAGAATAGTTTCCTCTGTGGCCTGTGGTACAGGCCATAGAATCACAGAATCACTGAATCAACCAGGTTGGAAAAGACCTTTAAACTCATCAAGTCCAACCGTTCCCAGCACTGCCAAGGCCACCACTAACCCCTGGCACTGAGG
>NW_009931133.1:7865-9386 GCF_000696875.1 Nestor notabilis
ATTGACTCCAGCACTGCAGCCTGTTCCAATGCCTGAGCACCCTCTGGGGAAGGAATTGTTCCTCATCTCCATCTAAACCTTCCCTGGTGCAACATGAGGCCATTTCCTCTTGTGCCATCCCGTGTTTCTTGGGAGCAGAGACCAGCCCCCTCCTGGCTCCATCCTCCTGTCAGGCAGTTGGAGAGAGTGATAAGGTCCCCCCTGAGCCTTCTCCACACTAAACCCCCCAGGTCCCTCAGCTGTTCCTCATCACACTTGTGCTCCAGGCCCTACACCAGCTCTGTTGTCCTTCTCTGGCCTCACTCCAGCACCTCAATGTCTTTCTTGTAGTGAGGGCCCAGATGATGGTGAGGCAGGCTGTCCCTCTGCAGCCCACAGAGGTCCATGGTGGAACAGATATTCACCTGCAGCCCAGGGAGGACTCTCCACCTCCACTTTCCTGCAAGCAGCATCCAGGGATGAGGAAGATGACAGCAAGTGTATTCCCTCGATCCCTCTCCCTGTCTCCAGCTATTTTCAGCTCATTTCCTGAGCCACATGTGAATTCCCAATTTCTCTGTATTTACACCCATCAGTAGAGCCCTCTTTTTTGGATTTGACAAAAAAAAACACCCTTTGGGCACAGGCAAGCCTCCAGCATCAGCACAATCCGTCCACAAGGAGCTCCTGCCACCCCAGCATGGAGAACTGCCTACTTCAGGTTGGGTTAAATCTGGCTCCCACCTTCACTTCATGCGCTGGAAGAGCCAGTGGCTGCCTCTTAAGGACAGTCTTCAGTTTCCAGATCCCTGGTTGTATCTTCGCTGGCTGGAGGATCCCATCCTGGTCAGCTAGGAAGACCCCTTCCCACCAGAGTTTCTCAGGGTGATGACTGCAGGCAGGGCTCATCCTCCCTTGTGCTTATCTGCTGCTCATGCACCACCCCATGTGCATCCCAGGGAGCAGGATCAGCCCCTCACAGCCCTTGCTGCAGCACTAACTGCACTCTGGAAAAATCCCTGGAAAAGCCACAGGCAGCAGAGACAGGTTCCAGGGGAGGGCAGGTGGGTGGACTTTGAGATCCCACTGTCCCCATGCCATGGGTAGGAGCTGCAGCACCCCCAGTTGCGTGCTGGAGACTGTGGGACATGCAGCAACAGAGGTGTTTGTGTGGGGGTCAGATCCTGCCAGGTGAGCTGCTCCCCTGCTCACAGCCCAGGGCCTCAGCAGCTTTGCCTTTCTTCTTCATGAAGTAAAAGTTTGCAGTATTTAAGGATTCACAGCTCCTTTGGTTTTGTAGGAACAGGCTCCATCAAAGGGTGGGCGCCACAGGGCATGGGAGGAAGGCTGCGGGCCCTGGAGAGGAACAAACACCCTCTCAGAAAAGGATTGTTTGCAGAAGTTGGTTTGGGTTTTCTTTCTTTTTTTTTTAATTTTTCTTTTTCTTCTTTTTCTTTTTTTTTTTTTTTTTCCAGGTCAATAAAGCTGCAGGTTGCCTTTAAGGTGAATATTTGGATCAATTCTCATTTTCTCCAAAATGAT
>NW_009931134.1:0-5361 GCF_000696875.1 Nestor notabilis
TGCTGCTGAGGTCAGGCAGATTCTCCATGAAACTCAACATAATGCAAAACCAATTAGTAAGAGTGACATATTATTTTTATAATCATTAATTCAGACTACAACCATCAAAGATGAAAGAGGATAGCAATTTGCAGAGAGATCTATTCAGTGACTAAACAGGAGATAATGCAGTTGTATAAGAATTGAATCTGGTACCTAGACTTTCTGGAATCACAGGCTCTAAAGCAGATATAATCCACTCTTTTATCTGTCTGAATTTGAAAGACTAAGTTTAGTATTATGCAGTTTATTGTGATGCAGAATCATACTAGGGAGCTTAAAAAAACCCCACACATATGCCACATGTATATCACAAGATCCTATTTGTTGTCACACCCATTTGGCATTGATTTCCAGGAATATTGCATGTTGCACCAGTTGCCAGTGTTGTGATGCTCATTTTTTCCTAAATTTCCTGTGTGAGTGGCATGAAAAAGTTGCTGCCATGTCATTCTTCTCATACAGCCAACAAGAAGTTCCATATGTGTTTCCTTTACATATTCATAAAAAGACATTTCCCTTATTGAGTATCCTTTTAATCTTCCATCTTAATTTCCAATAGCATGTTACTGGGTCCATTCTTAATCATTTTTGGTAATTTGCTCAAGGTTGCTACTTGATTTGGGAACAAATTTATCTAAAGAGTTTAGCAGAAAAAAATAAATCACTGTAATTGTGCCCAAATATTGTGATAAAAATCAGGTGCACATGCGCACTATAATGAAAATGTTAGAAGGGTCTACACTATTGTGACTTCCTATCTAAGGATCATTGTGTATGGATTCACAGGAATGAACCCTCAAGTTTTTCTGTTCTTCTCCTGATTCTCAAAGAAAACTTGAGATTCTAATGAGTAACTAATATTTAACCTGAAAAAGAGGTGACATAATTTGAGTCGGACGTAATTTGAGTTGAGACAAGCACGTATTCCACCCTAATATGCCCCCTTCCTGGTGAGCATTCATGAAATGTTAGCCAACAGAAATTAAATACGTTTTTCATCACATGATGAAGTGGAGTAAGATCGTTGTCAGGTAAACAGGCCATCACTGCATCCCTTCTGCCTGAAGTGTTTTGCAGGGAAAAGTTTAAGTGTAAGAGTTGGAAATGTCATAATTATAGGAGGAAAAGGTAAGTAGAACTGAGCTCACGGAGATCTTGCATGTCTGGTAAATGACTGCTGTTTGTTTCTTTGTGTTTCTGGTTATGTAGCATCTGCTAAATGAGAAATTGAGAATCTGGGGCATAGCAATTAAAATTCTGAATGAAACATGCACACATAAAGCAATATTTTACGTAGTGCTGCCTGCAGTCATGTAGACATGAGCATGAAGGAAAAGGCCCACACCTCATCAGCTGCTCTTGTACGAGCTGTTGGCTGCTGGCAGGTCTCTGTGCTCCCCAGCGGTTTTTCCTGCTCAGGAAACCCCCACGTGCACCACAATACCCCACTCCACTGCAGAACACCGCTGCACCAGAGCTGTTCGCCTTGGTGACCTATTTCAGTAGCTCTGTGAATCACTGTGTTAACATCAAGGACCCAGCTTTGAAGCATTATGCTTCCCCGAGTTGGAGATGCCAACCTCTTCAGTACTGGGGTTTGTCATCATTTCTGACATAAGATTTCTCAAGCATAGTGAAAACCTGCAATGTCCTTAGAGTCCAGCTCTTCCCGTGTGCAGGGGCTAAATTATAGACTGGTTTGGGTTGGAAGGGACCTTAAAGCTCATCCAGTTCCAACCCCTGCCATAGGCAGGGACATCTTCCACTAGAGCAGGTTCTCCAAGCCCTGTTCAACCTGACTGGAATGGGGCAACCACAGCTTCTCTGGACAACCTGTTCCCGTGCCTTGCTATCCTCATAGTGAAGAATTTCTTCCGTATATCTAACCTGACTCTCCTTAATCACTTGTCCTATCACTATGAAAAAGAAAGAAGTGAAAAATGAAAAAGAGAAAGAGAATGAAAATGAAAAAATGTAAAAGAGAAAACAGAGCACACGAGGCATTACTGTGGTCACTGCGGACTTTGTTATTCTCTGTAGTTAATGTGGTTTCAATGGAGAATATGTCCCTGCCTAGATAGGATAAATATGCTAGCTCCAACACTGAATCCATCCAGCACTGTGAAGTCAACAATATATACTCCATGACTGTTAATACTGAAAACACCCATACACAACAGGAACAGAGTAGTAGAGTGCTGCTCTATGTAATCAGACCTCAGTATAGACCTTTACACGACAAAGACATCACAGAACCAAGTGTTTATCCTAAGACCTTTGTTTTGGTTTTTATCATTTGACATGTTAGGTTTACCTTTTTCACTTCTATGTCTCCTGTGCCTTTATGTAATGGATAATTACTTAAAAGCACCTTATATTCTTAATTCTGAGTTAATAAGCAGCATAAAAGTATGCCATTGACTAAAGGTTTCAGTTCTCTTATAACTCACTTGAATTGCCCCCGTGCTTTCTTGCTTTACAGAATTTATGGACCTGACCTCATTGACTAGCATTAAAGAATTTAGTACTTTGCAAGTTAATGTCCCTACATAAAAAAGATATGAAACAAAATGATCTGCCAAAAATCAATATATGTTCCATATATTAAATATCTAGAAAGATGTTGGAAGTGTTATCAAATGGGGATGTTACTTAAAAATGAAAATACTTCTATAATAGAGAAATGATCTAGGAGAAAAGTAAACATGCATTAAAGCTCACATTAAGAAAAACAGGAAAGAAGCTTGGACTGTACTTGGTGAAATTACAGCTTTGGGAAAAAACCAACCTTTTATGAGTATCTTTGAGAACAGAAAATATCAGTAATATTAAATACAAAAATATTGCTAAGTGTCCCCAAACCTTTTCTGAAGATGTCAATCTCTGATAGTCAGATTCTGCTGTAATTTTTGAGCATTTAATTAGAAATTGTGCTCTTAATATGAAATAAGGTACAATACTGTCAGTTGGACATTGCAATATAGTAAAACAGGAGCATTAAAACCATTTAGACTTATGAATCAGGTGTATAATCAATGACAGAAATTAAAGAGAATTTTTATTAGAAGAAGGTTGAGTAGTGAGTAGTCCGAAGAGTAGTCTCAGCTAGCCTAAAGCCACCCGGTGTACAACAGTGCCTTTCCTACTCCAGAAAGTCTTTATTACATTCCTTGCTTATAAATGTCAGATTAGCATGCATTTCCTAACATTTAGATGAGCAACGCAATTTATGTTTTAACATTCGTGCCCTGAAAACTCCCAAGATAATCTTTTTAAATTAATTGCAAGTATGAGAAGTTATTTCAGGAAACACAGAGAAGTCAGTGTTTCCACACCACAGAGAAAGGTATTAAAGCACTTTGACATTTCTAATCCGCTGGTAAAATATTTAACAAGAATTAAGCTGCAGGTTCCTACTACAATGGTCTTCTAAGGAAAACCAGAAGTCAAGTGGAATTCCTCTGTAAGAGCTGCTGTAAGAATTCATGGAATCTGTCTATGCAACCTTAAATATTTTTATGTTGCCACAAAAATGTCTAAAGTAATATCAGGGTTACAATTTAAGGATTACACACTGCTATCATGGGCTTGTCTGAAAATTCTGGAATGGCTTCTTTTAGTTAATTATCTGTCTTGGAGTTACATAGAAGTTTGGCCCAACTATTGAGATTTTAAATGGTTGAGAGGTGCTCTGGCAAACCTGAATCTCCAACTGCTTTGCCTGCTCAGTAATCTCTCAGCTTCAGTTATTATTTCAGACAAAGAAATATTGTAGGCAACCTGGAAAAGTTAATAATCTGATAAATAAAGAAGAGACAAGTACACTCTATAATCTTGCTAAACAAGATTAGTAAGAAAAATATTATCAAATGAGAAAAGATTTTTTTTTTCCATGTTGAAATTAGAAATTCAAATCTTTTTCTGGAAAAACTCTGCATTTTGATTGATGATAATGCTTTTTCAACATAATTATGGCAAACTCTCTTAAACAGTGATTAAACAATAAAAATAGGATTTAAAAGCAGATTCAAAATGTGATTTAAATGATTTTTAAGGGGACTAGCTAAAGTATTCAATTTCTGAGTCTGAAACATCTTTGTATTGAGCTGCCTTTTTATTAAAGTACATGGAAAGTCACTATATTTATTCTCTGATATAATTTGGAATAGGAGGCTAAGTTTTCAAAAGTGATAGGTTTGATTCTTGTTTTCTTTTCTTCCCCAAGCTTATTTTAATCAGTTTTATTCTATTTCATTGATAATATGACTGAGAAGATATACATAATACTGTTTTAAAAAGGAATTCAGTCTTCTTTAACAAGAAAATTGATCTGCTGTAGAAACAGCAGATATTTTCATTCTCATCAAGGAAGTGACTTGAAGCAAAAACAAAGTCAAGTAACTAAAAACTTGAGGTTCAACAAAATTACTATGTTTGAAACAACCCCAATAATCAGAAAACATTAATGTTATGATTATGGATTGAATTAAAGCAATATAAGCAAACATAGCTGAATATAATGTAGGAATAACAGAGTTTCTGATTTGGGATCCCAGAGAACCAGACAGATGCAAAGAGCAGAAATAATTCTCTTATTTATTCTAAAAATCTTTGGCAGTGGGAAAAGGCCACTTTTCACCTGTGGACTAGAATATTGGTTCATTTTGTATGAAGGGATAAAGCTAAGGAACTGAGGATGTGGAAATATAACATTTATAAAATTTTAATTTGATAAACTCCTTAGTTTATCTTTCTATGGCAGAATGATAAGAAAAATTAATATAGTCCAGCAGAGTGCAGGCCAATGAATTCATTCTTGCAATAGGAAAATGAAACAGAGTTTGTTCGTAAAGTATATGCCTACCCTAAGGCAAGTGGTAAGAATAATAATAAATTCTTTGGTCTGAGAATTTCATTAGAAAAAGAAGGTTGCATTTATCTGAAGAGCACATGGGGAAAGAAAAAGCATGAAAACTTTTATATTCATAGCAAATGACGAGGAGGGCCTTATGGCAAGAAGAATAATATGCAAGAATAACTTGGATTTAAGATTAAGAACTTCCAGAAATGTAGTTAATATTTGTAAATTAAATTTCACAGATTCGGAAAGAGCAAGGAATTTAATGTTAAATTTAGCAACATTAAAATGAAAATATTAAATTAAAATGGAAATATTAAAAGCATTTTAGCTATACATTAAAAATCGGCAGATGTTAGGTCACAGAGAAAAAGGAAGAAATGAAAAGAAGCCATGTCTGCAGAAATAGGGGAATTCAGGTTATTGTGACTTTCCAAATAAAAAACCCGTATGGATATTCC
>NW_009931134.1:5392-6024 GCF_000696875.1 Nestor notabilis
TATTTTCATGTTCTATAGGAAGCTGTATTTGTTAAAGTTAATTTTGAAGAATTGGTTTGAAATGATCTTCCTAAAATCTCCAAGTTTTTAAAATAAAAATTAAACTGAACAATTCTTTTTTGATCATTCAAAAATCTATTTAATAACATGTAATTAAAATATTGATATAGTCAACAGTACAGATGCTCTATGACACATAGTCTTCATCAGTGCACTATATATGACACTTGTTGCTTAGAATGGTGGGGTTTTTTGTCCCAGGTAGTTTCATTTGTATAGTTCCCAACATGCAGCAGTAAAATGTTCAACAGAAGTTACTCTGGTTCTAAACATAGCCACAGAAGCTTATAGTGTCTTATTGTTTAAAATAAAGAAGGCACCAGAGTTTCATAAAAATGAGAAATTAGTGTTATTTAATGTACATTATGTCACCTATTTAGGCTGGGGTTTATTTAAGCTGTTATTTATTTAAGCACACATTGTCTAAACTGGTGACTGACACCTTAAAAGCTTGGAGAAGCTTCATTTACTTGTAGAAAATTGATTAATTTATATGATCTGCAAGTTAAAATATTGCTCTAACAATGATCTGGTAATATCCCCCTATAACAGCCATCACTGCTGTCAGTATC
>NW_009931135.1:0-1149 GCF_000696875.1 Nestor notabilis
CACATCACCAAGTTGGGTGTCTCTCACTGTGAGATAAGGACATGAGGAAGAGAGCAGGACGCGGAGGGCTGAGCACACGTGTCCTCCCACCCTACACAACAGCAATCTGGCCACGCGCTTCTCCCCTCAAACCCAGCCAGTGTTCAGCCTGAGCTGAATGCTGCCCTAAGGGTTTACTGGAGGACAGAAATGAAGGACTGGCACTTCCACTCTTGTAACAAACATACCTCCTGGATGTGGGGTATATCCAAAAGCTTCTGCATGGACAGCTGTAAAAGACCACTAACATATGTTCAGATGTGTTCCCAGGTCCATGGGTGCCCAAAGCAAGCAGGGCTGCTGAAATTCTGCAACTAACAGATATGGCCCCTTCCAGTGGACCCTGATGAAAAGCCAACAAACTAAGGTGGCTCAGGTGCTAAGGAGAAAGTGCCTGGTAAAGGAGAGCAAATCTCCCACCTAGTCAAGAAACCCATGCAAGCCACTCAGACTCTACACAGAAAGCAATAGCTAGAAAACCAAGCATGCATGAGAAGCTTTTCAAGCCCTGGTGTGGACATATATATGTTTCCTGTCAACAAATTTATTTTTTTAGAGTATTTCTGCAAGTTTTCTTTTGCATTCCTATCAATTCCTCGCTTGTTTTGGGAATCTGTTTGTTTCGTTGTAAACAAAAATAGAAAAGGGAAAAAAAACCAACCCACCAACAAAACGAAAACCCAACAAAGAAAAGCTCCATAATGCTCAAAAGAGATGACTCTCTTGTGGAAAATCAACAGCAGCCCTAAGTGGTGTTTGACTTCGTGCCCTGTCCCCAACAGTGACCACTAGTGGAGGCTTAAGAAAAACAAGTAAAAATAGAGCATTTATGTATCCCATTAACTGGGTTTCCAGTAAGGCTTCTTTTTTTGGGGGGGGAGGGGGGAATGTGATAGAGATGGCAATTGATATGTTCCTTAATAGGCACCAGCTGACAATGAATCCCTAAATTTATCTTATTCCTTTTTTCACCTTCGTACCGTGTTGACTTATTTTTTATAAATTTCTTATTCAGTGATTGAATGATTCAGTTAATTAGGGTTTTAAACTAGAAAAGGGCAGATTTACATTAGATATTTGGAAGAAGTTCTCCCCTGTGAGGGTGCTGAG
>NW_009931136.1:0-18313 GCF_000696875.1 Nestor notabilis
GTGGCTGAGAGGGAGGCTTTGCCGGACCCGAGCGGGCTGTGTTGTTCCTTTCGAGGCCTGAAGGAAAAGAGGGACATGTAGGGAAGCTGCCCCCTTCCCTGTCACCTTCTTCCCTCCTACCACCCGGCTGTGGGGAGCCGTGACATGCCCTGCCTGAGCTCGGGGCCGGCTTCTGGGGCCCTGTGCTCACCTCTCATCCTCCTTCAGGGCTCGAGGAGGGCTTTCAAGAGGGCTGTTCTTAGTGACAACGTGGGGGCTGTATTGCAGCCGTCATAAGCTTGCTTTTCCTTGTGTGTGTGTATCCCATCACCAGATTGAGGACTTCTGGGAGCACTGAGAAAGTACAGACTGAAAACAGCGCGGGCTGTTAAGCGGGCATCTGCTCCAGCCATAACTGTTGATAACAGTGTAGGTGCAGCAGCTCCTTTCACCTCATAGCAGAGCTGTGTTACACTAGCAGTACTGACTTCTGCCAAGTGCTGTGTGCCTTCCTCCAGGGGCTGCTCAAGTGATGAGACACCGGCTTTTCCTTCTGATCCTGTTCCCTCAGAAGGGGAAAAGCCGTTCTAGGGAAAGCAAGGGAATTCTGCTAGCAGTACGAGTTTTATAGTGGTCTTGACTGGGAAATTAATGAAGTAGTGATGAAACGAAGCCTGGGCTGGGGAATGCAGCTGAAGTACAAGAACTGTTTGCCAACTGCGAACCAGGAATTTGGTGACAGCACCTCGCCTCCAGTATGCTTTACTCTGACACTGGCTGGGTCTTGTAATTCTTGGCTCTATAGTCTCATCTTCATAGACACAGCAGGACTAGCAAGAGATGGCTTCAATGATCTTTTGTGATAAAATGCTGTATTGTGCAGTGTGACTTGCTGCATGTTGTAATAAAGATATTTTGCCAATTGCCCAGTAACTATGCAGATGCTTATATGAATACAACCTTAAATAATTGCCAGGAGGTGAAAATGCCTTAATGTACTTTCCTTGATCATTTATTTCAGCCAGAAATAGAACTTACTTGATATTCAAGCTGGCGTTCAGCTTGCTGTAGTCATTAGGATAACACCTCCTTAACTTGCTTTACAAAGTATGAAATCAGGTATGATGTAGTTTTACCAGTTAACTACTACAAGTAGTGGGTGAGCTACTTTTCATTATGCTGCTGTAAAGGACATTGAATTTTGGCAGAAAGTGGTCATGTAAGAAAATAAAATCAGTATGAATCTTATTAAAGTTTTTTTTTTTTAATTATTCTTTAGGTTCAGTGAAAGTAAATGCAATCTACATAATATAAAACATTTTAAAGTAGACATAATTTACCCCTTTGCACATCCTTGCTGTTTACAAGTCTTCACAGACATGCGTCTAAATTGTTTCCCATTCTAATATGTAATATTGAAAAACTAGTGCATAGTTCCATAGACTGATACTCGAGGTTATGACTAATTTTTATAAGATTTAGCTAAACTTGGTTTATTAAGGTGAATTTCTAAGTTTCTCAGAAGTGTTGGAAAATTAGGGGTCGTTCTCAATGTGCCTAATCACAACCTTAAGGACAACTGCCTAGAATGATACATTAGTATCTTGATCAGGGAGATATTATCCATGTTATTGGAAGCTAGAAGCAGAGTCCTTACTTTAGGGTTCCCTGGGTTTTTGAAATGGTGTTCATCAACTGTGATTTCTCATTTCACTGAATGACTGATCTGAGTGTTCTAACCTGTTACTATCAAAAGTATTTATAAATTGTATATGAAGGATAATTCTGCTGGAGTGACATGAATGAGAACTTTGGGTAACACCAACCAATTTAGGTGTGGAGCTGAATCCTTTTTTAGGCTAAACCTTTGTATAATCTTACAGAAAACACTAATCATTTGAGTAAACAAAGAGCTGTTTAGATCATAAGTCTTTTTCTCCAAAGCCAAATAGAACAATACTATATAAATAAGAGCTTAAAGCTTTAAATATCTCGTGGTGCTCAGGTTGGGCAGTGAAATGAAGCAGGAAAGTAAATGTTACCCATGGTGAGTACAGTGGCTGTATAGCAATGTGCAGAGATGTACATCGTCTCTTTTTGCGCGGTTATGCTGCCACCTTGTGCTATTCAGTGGTTGCAGCAAATGTGTGTGTTCCGTAATGCTGTGAAAAGGAAGATCTGATTTTGGGTAAGAAGCTTCGTTACTAGCAATGGAGATGCTCTGCTGCAGTTTTTTGTCTTGAGGGTTGGTAAACAAAGGTTTGCATTTTGTTTTAAGAAGTAATTTTTTCTAAGCAATATATGAGTTCATCTGGTGGGGTTTTGTTGTGGTTTTTTTTTTTTTTTTTTTTACAATTGACATTAGAAACTTGGACCAAAAAAACCCCACCCCAATGTGCAACTTTTAAAATGGGAAGATTAGCAAAATTTTGTTTAAAAAGCAGTCTCCTAACATATTTTAATGATGGAAAAAGCCTCTTAGGAAAACAATTACCTAGATTTAAACCTTTCTGTCATTGTTGTTCCCCAGACATGGAAATATTAAGCATTAGATTGATCAGTGAGACTAAAGCAACCTGAGTTCTTTATCCAGAATTTCTGTTAGTAGTTTTCTCAGAGTAATATATATTGCTTATTCCCAATTTTTTTTTTGTGATTTTCGCCCCCTTGCCCCCAAGTTTTTTCATACTTAGATTTTTTATGAGCTACCACCCATATAAAATTCCGTCCATGTGGACTTAAATTCTGTTAAGATTGCAGCTGCTATCTTTATTTTTGATTAGAACACTATTAAAAGGAAATTAAGGAAACAATAGCTTATCTCATCTCTTTTCATGCATGTTTTTGTTACTTTTGAAACTCCTTTGTCTGTCAGAGTCAATCCCCTCCAGGAAAAATATTTCAGCCTTCTCTGGTCGTTTATAGATTACTGTCTAATATGAAACTCCTAACCATAATGATAATATTGAGCACTGATAACACTGTTCAGTCATGAACTGCAGAGTACTTAAGAGGCTCCAGTTAAGCCTTCCATGTCCACTGTAAGATGTTTTGTTACTTTAGTCCATTGGTGCCTACATGAACTGAGTACCACATCTGGTGATTGAAAGATTTTAATATTGAATGTTATTTGAAAATTAATTTCAGGAGCACTGATCTAAGAACTAGTGTGTCAGCACCTCTGATTTGTAGCATCTATCTTGCAAGATGTGCCATTGGACAAATTCATTTGAGCTGTTAGAAGGCTCTTAATTGATGGAATGCACTGCCACCTATCTATTTGTGGCATTGATAGCTTTCATCCACTTTACCTGAGAGTAATTCTGTAAATAATGGCAGTGATTACTAATTTTAGTTTAGAAATAATGAATCTTTCATTGAAATGCTCCCTTTGACTTTCTGGCCTGTGCTGATGTGCATGCTACCTATTTCACTAGGACACTGGCCTTCTTTTCTTCTTCTGAGACAGCCAGCTCGGATAACGGTGTTAGGAAGAGCAGCTGGAGGCTGAATGATGGAGAGATTTGATAATCAGCCGGGTTCATACATGTTGAAGTAATGCACAGTCACTGAGCAGGTCACCCTCTCACAGGAATGCTAACTCTAGTGCTATCAGAAAAATCACTGATAAATTTAAAACATACTGGCTTTGTGTGGCATGCAGTCAAAAGCTGGTGACAATAACACAGCAGGGTTCTTAATCACTTTGCATTTACAGTTGTGCTCCTGCTGTCACATCTCTAGAGGTTCATTTGCTAATTTGTTGAATAGAACGCTTAAGCAACTTGCATTGTTTCTAACTTCTTCTGTACTATGAGTATATGTAGTGTAATATTAGACTTCCAGATAGCATGGGGGAAGATCTTTGAAAGAATTTACTACATGTTTTTGCAGTGCTATATGGAACGCATTCTTATGGGTCTCAAGAGGCTTTTAAATCTGTTTGGATGTTTAAAATTTAGTTCACTTGTGGGAATGTAACTCCTGATAAGCTGAACATATGATAGGAAGTACTGGGTAAATTAGGGTACATACCTCTTCAAGATTAATATATTACTCAAATACTCTAGGAATAGCAGTGTAGAAATATGCTGCCAGCACTGCAGCTCAGTACTGGGACTCTCAAACTGTAAAGTCTGATGATGCCTGCTAGTATCTAGCTGGAGTGTTAAACCAACGGTGGCTACTTAGCATAAGTTGTAGTGGTGTATGCCTGATGTACTGTAGCTCAGAAAGGTGATCTCTTTGGAAGGAGGGGAAATGACAGAATGTTAAGTAAACGAAAGGCATCTTTTTAATTCAGTGGCAGTATGGATCATACAAGTAGAATTTTGTAAGGATGAGCCCATATGTTCTGGTATGAACTGGACTTTTCTTCTTCCCTCCCTGGTGAAGTGATCTTCCACAACAAAAGTGTCGTCTCATTTCAGCCACTGTCATATGATACTTTCATCTGTTTCAGCAAAAGATATTGCAAATTAAAATTACTTGGGATTTTGTTTTTGTTTAAATGGGAGTTAATATAAAAATGTATTTCTAGAATGAAGTTTGCTCAAGCCCACAGAAGCCTGCAGAAAAGGACCTGGGATCGTGGTTAACACGAAGTTAAAACACGATTTAGCAGTGCACCCTTGTGGCAACAAAGACTAACGGCACATCGGGATGTGTTAGAAGCGTAGCCAGCAGGAAGTTCCTGTTACTCCCCTCTCCTTGGGAGTCTCGAAGATACATGTGAAAGATTTTGTTCATCTTTGGGTCCGCAGTCTAACAGAGGTGGCAAAAAACGAGGCAGCAAAGGGGAAACGAAGAGGATCAGGAGGGTGGAAGAGCTGACCTATGCAGCAAGGTTATGGGAGCTTGGCTGCTTTAGCCTCCAAATGAGAAGACTCAAGGGAAACCTAAATGCTGTCTTCCACGGCCTGAAGGAGTAGGGACTTCATGCAGAAGGCAGATCCAGATGCTTTTCAGAGGAGCATAGTGAAAGGGCAGGAGAGAACAGTGTGAAGGTGCAAGAAGGGTCCTTTCCAACTCTTAACCATTTTATGATTCCAACTGGGCATAATTTTAACAAATCATTAGTGTTTTGACTGAGTGATCAAGTGCTGTTTTTAAAGCATCTTCAAAGCTTTGCATCAGGATTTTTAAAAAGCATATAGATAACTAAAAAAGATGCCAGTTCTCAGAGTGCTGTAATGAAATGTCATTGTGCTTCCTGTTCTGATCCATCTTTGCAGAAGGTAAAAAGAAAATTACATACACTTAGCTTATTTAAAATCTAGAAATAAGAAAACTCAGGAAAGTGAAAAGATAACCTGCAGTTCAAGAAAGATTAATGATACTAGGCAGTCCTTTAAAATTAAAATACCAAATGCGTTCTTATGTTCATAATAGCAAGGAATGTAAACTTCTAGTTAACTGCTAACGTTTGGGCTGTGTAGAAGAACAGGCATGTGCTGGTTTTAATTACTTTAAACTGTGTAATACAAATTATACATTTTAAGCTACATTTTGATCTAAAATATTTTTTTTGTTAAAATAATTGTTTGATAATACTTTAAGTGGTTAACTCAAACTTTCTAGTTATACTGTCATATTTTAATGTTGGCAGGTGGAAGTTTTCTCAGATTCTTGCCTTTGTACTGCTGAAATTATCCCTCACTAAAGATGCATCCAGACCTGTCTCCTCATCTGCACACTGAGGAATGTAACCTAGTTATCAGTCTGCTCAAGAAGTGTCACAAGGAGGTAAGGAGTTTTGAGCAGAGAGAAGAGTGGGTGGGTTGGGGAAACGAGTGTCAGGTAAATTAGCGAGAATATTACATGATCATAGAGAGAAAAACCTCCTCTAGGCAGAACAGCCATGAAATATAGCTAGTATGTTTTCACTGATGACTGTGTGTAAAATTTTGCTAGTGATTTCTGTAGGAAGTAAAACATGCCTTTAAATTTCCTGTGCTACAGCTTGACAAGTCTATTTTAAGAACTGAAATCGCTTCTGCACCTTTTAGTTCTCTGTGCCTCTCAAAAAACAATAATACACCAACTTGAAATGCCCTCATTTTGAATGCTCCCAGCATTTTCATATTTCAGCTGTCCACTGGGCAGATGCTTCAATCTATTTATAAGCAGATGTGTTGATGGGGATCCGGACATGCAGAATGCCTTAACATTCAGTGCTTGGAGAGCTAAATGAAAATTACTGTTTGACTCCCATCTTCTTAATAGGCCCCTACCCAACGATGTAAAATGCCAAATTGTCTTCAGGCTTCTCAAGGCTCTTCATTGCTTCAAGAAGATAAAGATGGAATCTTCATTTCACTTGTTTAAAAGCCTTTTTTCTAATTTGCTCTGTAGTAAACCTCTAGATGTAGCAGAGTCAGCCCCTGCAATGAAAGCTGTTGGCAGTATTGTTGCAATATTGTTAATTATTTTCCCTTCTCTCTCGTCAACTCTAAATAGTGTTCTGTACAGATGTATTTCTCTATTAGTGCATAAAAAGTTCAATTTGATAGTTTCCACTGAGGAACAAATGCATTTAAATGTTGTATATGAAAACGATGGCTTACACCATTATGTGCCATTTACGATATTTTCACGTCCATGTTCCGATGTGATGCAGTTGTCCATAAATTCTAAAATACTACATGCGTTAGCTTTACTGTTTTGAGCAGAATTCCAGATTTTTCTTTGCTGAAGTCATTACATAAAGAAAAACAAGGCTGATAATACACAAAATGCGAGAGAAAAAATTTTGCTTAAGAGGTATAACAACACTTCTGCGGAATTAAAAGTAGCATATAAAAAAAATTCCATGGTACCACACTTTCTTATGATTTCTAAATTACAACAATGCAGGGAGTAGAGTTTTGATGCTAAAATTCACTTGCAGTGAGCATGCTTTATTGGGTTTGTTCAGCAATATTTAATTGTCTTTTGTTGGCACTCTTAGTGTACTGTCTTGCAGTGTCAGAATGCTCGAATCTGTTGATGCCATCTCATAGGTAGTGCTTCCCCTACCATTGCATGTCTGTTCCTATGCACTGTCTTTTTTTTTTTAAACTTGATAAAATGTTCTTGTACAGAACACCCACAAGCTTTAAAATGAAAAGTTGTATTCAGTGTATGAGTTATGCTTTCCTCTGAGTTCTAAAATTTTAATTTGCCTAAAAATGCTTTAGGTATTTTGAGAGACTGTAGAGACTTTCTTTTTCCCTCCCTTTTTTTTTTTTAATTAACTATTATAGTATTACAATTATTTTCATTATTGTGAAACAAACTCAATCAGGAAAGAAAATACAATCAGATTTGTCTTGCTTTTTGGTACATACCTAGTTGGGCTTTCTATGTTTTGACTAGAGAATCCGGAAATATTCATTTGCTACTTGAAAGTAATGGTTGACTGTTGTTCATTTGTTTTTAACAATGAATGCTAATATACAGTTATCATAGGCGTTTTTTATAATGTAGCTTGAGTTTGATGGGGAACTGGAACTAAACGGTGTATCTGAATTCCTTGGCAGTAAGTGATTCAAAGGCATCCATTGCCAGTTTGACTTCTGAAGTCAAATTGCTGGACTAGGACTAGCAATTACACAGTCATACACAAGAATTATAGTCTCTTGGTCTTGTTTGAGGTTAATCTTTACATGAAGAAGAATTACATTTGTCAGTCATATGCTCAACTATGAGGGTCTTTGTGCTAGCAGTCTCAGACCAGAAAGAGTGAAAATGGCTTCTTTCACACTCACTTGAGAGGAAGCAATACCTTTTTGTTTAAAATTCAAGGGGAATGTACTGAAATATTCTTTTAAAATTGAAGTCACTGAAATCTGAAGTCAGTGAACTTAATTAGTTCAGTGACTACCTCGTACTATGTTACAATGCCAGCACGTCCTAAAAAGCTTCATCTGCAATTTAAATTAATACTCCTGAGAGATGAAAAGCATTATTTTTTTAATTGGGTGTCCTGTGTGTGCATTTTCACAACAGTCAGTTCGATTTATTTCTGATCTAGAACCTGCCCATTAAATCAAGTTTTGCATCTAGTGAGGAGAGGTTGATGGGGTTCCTTTTTGATGTCATTATTTTGAGTTGTTTGTTTGTTTGAATTATTCTCCCTTGTATGAAGTAAATACTTTAAAGAGACTTCTTTTTATAGGTGTATAGTGAAAGAAATGCATATTGTCTTGCAGTCATATCACTGTAATAGGAGTAATAACTATTTCTGAGCAAATTAAATAGTTGAAGACTGAGGCAAAGAAGTCATTGAGAACCTCAGGCTTCTCCAAATCCAGGGTAGCCACTTTTCCCGTTTCCCTCTGTAGTTTGCCGATGACACCAAGCTTAGCAACTTCATTTGCCAGCTCCTTCAGGACCCATGGATGGATTTCATCAGGTCCCATGGACTTGTTCACGTTCGGATTCTTAAGGTGATCTCAAACCTGATCCTCTCCTACAGTGGGCCTAAGATCTTATTCTCACAGTCCCTGCATTTGCCTTCCAAGACTTGAATGGCATGGTCATTTGCCGGTGAAGACTGAGGCAAAGAAGTCATTGAGAACCCCAGGCTTCTCCAAATCCAGGGTAGCCAGTTCTCCCGTTTTCCTCTGGAGAGAGCCCGTGTTATCCCTAGTCTGTCTTTTGTTTGCTACATACGTATAGAACCCTTTCCTGTTACCTCCGACATCCTTGGCCAGACTCAATTCTAACTGGGCCTTAGCTTTCCTAACCTGGTCCCTAGCTTCCTGGACAATGTCCCTGTATTCTTTCCAGGCCACCTGTCCTTGCTTCCACCTTTTATAAGCTTCTTTTTTCCCCTCTATGTTTTCTTAGCAGCTCCTTACCCCATGGAGGCCTCCCAGCCCTCCTGCTGCATCCCCTTCTAGTTGGGATGCAACGCTCCTGAGCCTGTAGCAGGTGACCCTTGAATATCAACCAGCAGTCTTGGGCCCCTCTGCCCTCTAGGACTATATCCCATGGGACATTACTGAGAAGGTTCCTGAAGAGGCCAAAGTCTGCTCTCTTGAAGTCCAGGGCAGTGAGCTTGCTGCATGCCCTTCTCACTGCCCTGAGGATCTCGAGCTCCAAAATACAGATTCCAAAACATAGACTCGCAAACACAGATTCCAAAGCATACATTCCATTCACTGTATGCACTAGTAAGAGTGGAGTTAGCTTGAAATGTAAACATTCATCTTGAAATGTAGCGTGTAGGTATGGGAACAGAATACAGAATTAAATCTGTATTAGGTAAAATGAAAATGCCGTAAAAGCAAGATCACTTTGTGTTAAAGTGACCATTTATCACATGCAACTGCTTCACAGTGTCATCTGATGCCATTTATACAGCAGAGAGGTATAAACAAGCTAATTATAGCACTGCTACAGTTAAGTGTTTGTCATAATCTTTATTAACCTGCTCCTACTTTCAGTCATGTTCTATTCAATGAAATCTTGTCCACTGTTGGAATTCTTAACAGTGTTCCTGTATTACTTGTATAAATCCATCTATCTGCTCATCAACTAGATGTGCATACATTTCCCTCCAAAATACAGAAGCAACTTCATTCTCATCTGGTTTGTTCTTCATGGCCTTTCTTCCCACCCCCCAATTCATTAGCCCTCTAAAAGATTGGTTGAATTGTTTCTATTGATTGTGTAGCTGTAAATACCTACCAAACCCTCCTCTCCTTCAGGTCTTCTGAATTGCTTGGATGAAAAACTCTGCTTCCAGGTCCTGCCATTATGATATACTGTGGCATGGTAGCAAGCATCACTTTGAGAAAGTAGTCCTTTTGGAAGACTGCATTCTTAGAGTGATTTGATGGCTGATAATATGAAATTGCTTCAGGAAATCCTGGCTACGAGGACAGATTTTTATGGTGGATATCAAGTTAGGGTGGAATGTTTTTGTGAGGATAATGCCTGCAGTTTTTCAGAAACTAGCACTTCAGTATGCGTAAGGCCTACAGTTAGACTGTGTCACAAAGATGGTAAATCCATCTTATTTATTAACCTCAAGATCTGGAGAAACTTAATCCCTTATTTTTAATACTGGTTTTAACATTTCAGTCGTTCAAGCCTGCATCTTCTGGACCAACAACACATTCTCTGTGTGGTTGGGATGATGGAGCGTCAAGTCCCTTGCCTCTTTAGGTCATGAAGAAATAATGAAAACCAAAGCACAGAGGACGTTGCCTCTAGGATGCCTGTAGATACAGATTTTTCTGTATCACAGACCACAGTTCAGAATATTTTTTATACGTTACTCAAGTTAGTGTGAGTGGAAGTTCTAAGATTGATTCCTAGATCAATAAAACATATGTTCAACATTTAGGCTTCCTAGCTTCAGCTTAGGTATCCTGTTTTAGTGTGGTTGTACGACATGGTGACTACCTTCAACTTTCAGCAATGTGGGGGTGATTCACATGAGGTTCAGGAGTAGCTCCAACTTCCAGTTACTAAAGTTACAAAGCATCACTTTTTACAAAAAGAGAAAAGGAAAAGAAGACCAGGATATGTTGAAAAATGTGGCTTCTAAGAAATCTAGAGCTTCAGCAGAAGAAACCTTTGAATTGTAAATGGTTGTTTTTTCTCTCCCTAACTTACCAGCACAACATTTTGAAATTTTTTGGCCATTGCAATGATATTGACCGTGAGATGCGGAAGTGCTTAAAGAAAGAGGTAAGAAACACATCTACCAGTTAAATGCTTAATAAAAAACCAAAGTCCATGGTGTAGAAGTAGAGCTGCTTTTTACTAAGTAGTACAATCAATAAATGTAACCGCATTCTGGAGTGGGCATCTGAGACCAATTTTAAATTCTTTTTGATAAATTTGTCAGGTAAAATCTGGCTTTAACAAATGGCACGTTCTGTTTTTGCATATACAAAAATAGGCAAACACACATTTTAACTGGCACTTGACAGATTGCTGCTGAGTTTTGTCTTACTTTTTTAGTAGTGGTATTTGCAAAGAATAGAACATAAAGCAGTGATGGTCACTTCTGCATAAGTAACACTTGTTACTGAAGTCATTTATAGTGACTGAAACTACTTGATGAGTTGCTGAGTTAGGCTCTAAATGAAAATATTGCTGCTCAGGACCTACTCATTGCTATATTACATCTATAGATAGAAAGGAATGGAAGACTTCAGGAGTTTAAGCAGGTTCACTGGCTAATAGGCACATTTTCAGGAGAGTATCAACTGGTCTTTGTATTTGTGGTTGTCATGCCTACGTGACAAAACACATAAATGAACTTTTCACACACCTTTTAACTTGAAATTGTACTTACTGATTTTGACACCAATTTCACAGTTGTATCTAAAAAGGGAAACTTCAAGTGCCTGATAGCCTGAACAGTTTGGGCCCCTCTTTTCCCTCTGTCAGTCTATGGGAATTAATTTCACGTGCTTGTGCCAAATATCTTTTTATTTCCCCTGTAGCAAAGACCTGGAAAATAAGTTTCTTTCCATGCAATCTATTTTTCATTGTTCCATTGAAGCCTTCACATTAAAAGGAGTTCTTGATGTCTATATTTGTCTGTCTTCTTAAAATATAGATACATTGATATGCCATTAGTAGGAAGCCCCTGAAAGGCTGTTCATAAGTTTAGAATAGGTACAGATGTAGCTTTTAAATACACATTGTTCTCATTCCACATAACATGGATGGGTTATTGAAAAATTAAATATTGGCATGGGAAAAAGTTAAGCATTCTTTTAAAGTTAAGTAATGTTTTGAGCCATTATTTCAGTTACAAACCAATCAGTATAATGGGTGAATGTCCTGGGTTCAGCTACAGCAGTCATTTTTTCTCCTTCTCAGTAGCTGGTGCAGTGCTGTGGTTTTGACTTTCAGCCTGGGAACAATGCTGATAACACCGATGGTTTTAGTTGTTGCTCAGTGATGTTTCCTCTGACCAAGGACTTTCTCAGTCTCATGCTCTGCCAGGGAGGAGGGGAAGCCAGGAGGAAGCAGAGGCAGGACAACTGACCCAAACTGGCCAAAGGGGTATTCCATACCACAGCACGTCATGCCCAGTATAGAAACTGGGGGGAGTTACCCGGAAGGCCCAGATCGCTGCTCGGGTCGGGCTGGGTATCGGTCGGCGGGTGGTGAGCGGTTGTGTCCTTTTCCCTTGTTATTCCTCTTATCATTATTATTGGTAGCAGCAGTGGTTTGTATTATACCTTAGTTACTGGAGAGCTGTTATCTCAACCCGTGGGAGTTACATTCCTCCGATTCTTCTCCCCATCCCTCCAGGAGCGGGGGGAGGAAGAAGGGGGAGGAGTGAGCGAGCGGCTGCGTGGTTCTGAGTTGCCAGCTGCAAATCCTTTCCAAAATCAATCTCCTTAGTGGTTTATTACATTATATAGAGTGTATTGAGTATCTGTGGGTTACTTGGGTTTTATTCTTGATACCAGTTATTAAAAAGTTGAACAAATGTGTACTTTAACTTAAGGCCAAGAATAACTTGCTTCTCATGAAATATATATATCAGATCATGCATTGATTTTTAATTTTTCATTTCTTTCAGCCATGAAAAGGTCTCCTTTTTGGCTGTAGTGAAAGAAAGTTGGGCTTTTCAGTCTTCAGGCCTTTGCTAGTGCAGGGGTATACTTGAAAGCATGGTCGTCTTAAGTGTGTATCTAGACTGTGAAGGCTTTGATTCCATTTTACACTGGAGTCCCATCTCTGTTGTGTTTCTTTTTTAAGCCATAAAATGAGCCCCTGAAGTGCCTTACCCTCATTCAACCCGAATTTGTCTTTCTTCCTTTCATCTTGGTATAATACTTTATCTGTGCATATAATTAATGACCAGGATCAAAAATAGACCAAGTCTGTGATGACAAATCCATGTTTCAGAAGGCAGATGAGCTAATCAGTGTCTTTTGAAGGAAAAGAGCTTGACCTGTGCTCTGGAATAGCAGCGATACAACATTTTTCCTAGTTCATGTGTGAAATGTAGCTGTCATACATAAAATGGCTGTATAATTAAGTTCCTTCATGAGATTAAGTGAATCTTCTTTATTGGAGCATTCTAATACTCTTTCATTTAATAATTGCAAACCTAGAAACATGTTTTTTAATCAAATAAATGTTAATAAATATTAATTTTAAAGTGAAAATGAACCAACATATAGATACTAACAAGAACTGCATTTCTAGTGCATCAGTCAAAGATATTGTTTCTGTTCTTGAGTAATACACTCTCTACACTTTTAAATTGGACTTGTCTATTTAATGGTAACAGCTGATCTATTAATTTCCTTGTCTGTCTTCCAGTATGAAGAAAACAGGGCCAGGAACCAGGCGAAGCGACGGAATATAATTAATGCTCGGAAAAGCTCGGAGGAGTGAAGTGGTTCTGTAGCTGGACAGCTGCACCTCAACAGGGATGCTCAGTTGGAAGCTGACACAATACTTCCTTCCCATCACTAATGCTCAGCCTGCAGTTTGTGAAAAAATAAACACACCTGATACATACTCACTCCCAGCAAGGCAAACAACGTGGAAAAAATAAATATAATAAAAGATCACTTACAGCTTAACTTAATTTTTGACCTCCAGAGGAAAACATTGTGGCAAGTCTTTGTTCTGGCAGTTTAGTTACAGTTGTTAAGTAAAGAGGAATCGGTGTGTGTGGAGTATTTGTGTTTTTAAGGCTGCTGTATTCCCTGCGTTGTGCTGAGTTGCATTTATTTCTTTGTGTTTAGCAGTTTCTATTCCATATCTTGTTTTTTATTTTTTCTTTTTTCCTTTGCAAAACACTGAGTGACCTTTTCCATCACTCTTTTTAGTGTTGTGAGAACACTTCTTAAATGAATTGGTAAAAAGACATTTTAAACAGATGTGGCTTGAAATTGGAAATTGCCTATAAGTAATAATTGGAGTTCTAGTATTTTTACTTGAGTTCAAATGATGAAACTACTATCTTCCACTGAGAAGACTAAAAATCCTTCCTGCCAACCATATGTACAGTGTATGCTGTTGTAAGACAATTTGTTCATCACACCCAAAGCTTTAGAAATTCAGAATGGAACATTTCCAGGGATTTACAAAGCTTTGCCATGATTTTTGTTGAGTACAATCAGTGTGTGCTGAGTGATTTTTGAAGAGGAGTGCTGCCAAAAATACAAGCTAAATAGTTCTTCCACATACTCTGGTACAAAGGTGAAGTGCTTTGCCATTGAAGGAAAACACACTGAAGTGAAAGAAAGTGTATCTTGCCTTTCAGTTGGGCAAGCCAACGTGTACTTTGTTAACCAAGCTGCCTCATTAGCTTACAAGAGCTATTTATTTCCCATGAAACTACAGAAAGTTCTCAACAAGTCTCTGAATTCTGAAGATTTGGTATTGAAACATAGGCTGGTTTGTGCAGCAATGGAGCTGCTTCTCTGGGTGTCTGCTGGGTTCACCTTATTTTTAAATGACTTTTCTGACCTGACAACAAAGGACTTTTAAAAGAAAAACACAAATCCAACAAATTTTATACAGCCAAATATACCAAGTGTCATGAAACCTTTTGGAAGAAAAAGATGCCTATTCTACAATGAATTCCATGTTTTGTTGCAAGAACCATTGTTGACACTGTCTTGAAATTAGTATGTGCATCTCTCTTTGGAAGAAAGCTGTATTTTGTGATCAATTTTGAGAGGTTAATTAGAATAATTTTACTTATTTTTTCAATACCCAAATGGACCCAGTTAGCTTGGTAAAATTTAACCACAAATGTCAGTGAAAGCTCTTTAAGAAAAACTGAAGCAATTGTTTCTGCATCTTTTCACATGCTGCTTTCTTACGATAAGTAAATGGTGCATTATTTGAATTAAATTCTTGAGTGGCTGGAAATGGTGCAGTCTTCGTATTGGTAGTCTTCAAAATACTTTTGAAAAGTGTTTTATAGTGAAGTTTCCTAGCTGGGAACTCTGCATCCTCCTCGATCCTTCTTCCATTTGGATGACAAAATCTGTTTCAGGCAAGCTCTTAATAGGATTTGGTTGTGCTTGTAATCTTTAAGTAAATAAATAAATGGAGAATTGTCCTAGAGATTGGGTCGAAAAGCTGATACCTGAGTGCAGAATCACTGAAGATATTCTTTCTTTTATCAGCTTCTGTGAGTCCGGGTCTTTCACTAGAATATCAACAAAATAAGCATTCAAGAGCTGCTTAACACAGCTCATTAGTCAGAATCATGTTTTCAGAGATCAGTGCGCTTAATGAATGAAAGCCCAAATGGCATGCACAATTTCTATTGATACTTTGAACTATGTTTAGCAATAAACCTATTTTACAGATAAACCTTGTTTACCTAGTGAAAGTATTACCATGTTCATCCTCCTGCTTCTCTGCTAATTGCCTACTAGTAGTGTGGTTTGAGATTGCTCATTGATTCCTGGGCTTTTGTTCCTTTTCTTTTTGAGAGGGGGGTTATGTTGCTAATTTGATCTTGAAGCTGAGACACACTAGCGTAATAATACTTACAATTTGTCTGGCAGAGAAAGAAGATAAGGGTGAAATGCTAAATGCAGTTTATGTTGTCCTAAAGTAAGCTGAGTGATGAGTACGGGATGTGTTGGGTGAAGTAAATCTTATCTGTAAGGACCTGGAAGCCACTTTATTGTAATGTCATTTGTGTACAGAAGCATTTTCCCCATTGTGCCTTCTGAAAGAGCAAGTTTGAGAGAAGAAAAAAAGGAAATTCAGTGGTGTTTTGTGTTGTGTCGTGTATCAGGAGCTCTTGGGCATTTCACGTGGGAGAGCAAAGATGGGGGAAATACAAACAGAGTGGGCAAATGGCAGCTGTAATAGAGACCTGGTGTCGTGGTTCAAGCTGAACCCAGGACACCTGGCCACAGCAGTGAGGTTTTTCCGTGTTCGAATGCTGCAGACGTATAGAATAATACACGGACAGGAGGAATGCAGAGCAAGGGAGTGATAACTACCCAGCAAAATCCCTCCAGCTCACCAGAAACACCTGGTAACGCTATCGATGTGTATTTTCTCTTGCTGGAAAATGAAATACTGACATCTTGTTTTCCTTGTTTTTTTTTTTCAAGCGAAGATATTCTGCTGAATAGCAGCACCATAATGTAAGTACAGCAGGGCTCGTTCTTGCTCTGGTGTTAAGCTCTGCCTGCAAAGATCACTGTACTGGTGCTGAATTCTACTAGGAATAGCTTGAAACATTAGTTGTCTGTCAGGGGAACTTAATGTGAGAGATATTTCAGTGAGTGCTCGGTGGCTTGCCATGAATTAGCTGAGGACACCCATCGCCGGCAGCGAGCACCCTGGTGCAGCACAACTTTGCCTCACCAGCGCAATCCCAGAGCGTAGGCAGCACCTATTGCATGTGTGTCATCCCACGCTGACAGGGAGACAAGATCTCAGCACATCACCCCCTTTGTATAATTACCCATCTTTATCCATCTTTATCCTTCAGATGTGATTTCTTGACATTAATAAGTAAGTTGATAAAAAGCTGTAACACTGGGTTTCGTGTGTTCTTTCTTTATACCATTTAACATCTCATCTCATGTATGGCTTGCATCTCTTTTGCCTTGCTTTTGGACTTTTTGGCATCAAGGGCCAAAAACGTGCCATACCCGCATAGTTCTTTCTACACCAGGATTTGAATCCAGTTTGACTCCTAAGCTGCAGCACTGAGTGTTAATATATCATGAATATACTGTTTGTCTTCTCTACTTGGTAACACCCTCAAGGAATTACGGCAGAGGGATTGCTCACAAACAGAGGGATGAGCCGATGGCGAATTTCATAGGTGTGCATAACTTTCTGAATATCAGGGTGTACTCAGAAAACCCCTGTAAGAAATGTAGTCTGGGTGCACCACAGGACTGACTCATGTGAATAGAATGTGAATAGCTATTACTAAAATACACATCAGGAGAGTTAGTTGTGCCTGCTGTAGTTGTGAATCATTGTAGTGAATATTTCCAACGCGTTGTACATTTTGCTCTATATCTCATGAATGTACCATGTCTTCGACAGTCAGGCATCTTTTGGTGTTGGCACTGCCCGTGCTTTAAAAGTGTATGTGACATCTAATACAAAACCTTCGTGGTATAAATGAAAACCCATTTCTGTGGAATACCTAAAATAACATGAACAACAGGAAAACTGTGATATCTGAATCTGACGGCTTAATTAAAAATTAATTATTAACACTTGTGCTCAAACAAAGGGGATTCTCCACCAGGACAACATGACGGATTTTAGGGCTGTAGACTAAAGTTACACATTTTATTTTATTGACATTGACTAAAATGGAGTATCATAGCAAATCTTAGTGGTCCCTTTAGATTCTCTCTTTATTTTACAGAACCTTTCACTTGTAATTTGCTAATTCTAATTCTGCCTGGCACTGCAGGAAGAACCTGACGAAGTTAATAGCCTGTCCTCTTTCTAGAGGTCTTCTCATCACTCAAGGTAAATAGGTGTTGGTGTAACTGAGGCCCAGTGGTAACCGCGCTGCTCATCAACAGAACTTGCTTCATGGGAAATGATCTACTAATAAAATCTTTTGAGTGAATATTAAATTTACATCAGGTTCCCCAAACCTGTTTAAATTGCACTGTACCAAAAATACACCAATGGGAACATATATATTCAGCCTAAAAATGGTTCTTGTGAACTGTCATGCTTTAAAATGATCCTTTTGGACTATTTGGTGACATTTTAAAGGCTGTGAACTGTGAAGTGAAGCGATTGCTTTAACCGCTGAGGGTTTTACTGTCTTTGTAGGTAGACTTCTAGACGAAACAAGCCACATTTCAAAAGGTAACTGTGCAGAGAGATCTTTGGGGCATTCATTACCTGGAAAAGATCTTTCTGATGGCTTGACAGAACTCATCCCCAGCACAGACATCGGCCATCCAGAACCTGCCGATTTGTTTCAGCTTGGGGAAAACATTAAAAACTGAGATGCTGGAACAACAGGTCACAAAGTATGCATTTTGTTAGCGTGAAATCGAACGGCAACGCTAAGTTTTTGCAAAAACCTTTGATTAAAAACTGTTCCTGACCTTTGCTGCCATCAACTTAGGGCAAGACTGGGAGTAAATACGTGAAACGAAGCTAATTTCTCCTCCGCCGCTTGGCTGAAATGGTTGTTCCACACACTTAGATCAGTCTTAAGTTCTCTGGTTTTATTCTTTATACGTATTTTGAGGTTACAGTTATTGCCGAGGTGATGATGTTTTGCCTTGCGAACACAAGCGATGGCTGCACTTCCCTCCAGGCGGTCTCTGAACCCCTCCTTCACAGCCCGCGGGGCAGACCATGGCCAGCTTTTAGGCGCTTTCCCTCG
>NW_009931137.1:0-1940 GCF_000696875.1 Nestor notabilis
CAGGCAGAGCTGGCGCTGCCCCCCACTCTCAGGCAGAGCTGCCTCCTCCGTTCCTAGCTCGGGGGGAGCTGGGCCGGGCCGCTCTGGCCACGTTCAATGCCTACGTTAGATTTTTTCCCGCTTTGCTTTCTTTTCCTTCCCTTCCTCTCCTCTCCTCCCTCCCGGTCCGATTACCCTTCCCCGAGCGACACGGTGCCCGGTTAGAATGGAAAACCAGATTACCCATGGTCTTCTGCCCACGCCTGCACTGCCGAGCAAGGGACGGCGGCTGTGACGGGATCTGAAGGAAAGCACACGGTTAGTGGGGAGCCCGCCGAGGGCACCAGCGACAGCAGCGCTGGGAAAACACTTCCTACTCCCGGGCCGTTATGAGGAAGGGACTGAAATTCCTGTTTATTTAATGATTTATTACTCTCTGGGGTTGTTTTCTTCCTTTTTTCTTCTCTTTCTCACTTTTTTTTTCCTTGTTGTTTGTTCGTTTGTTTCTCTCACCTCACTTTAGTATTTTCCTTTATGTTTCATACGTCTTTTTTTTTTTTTTTTTTTTTTTTTTCTTTTTCTAGAAGCACGGTTTGTGATGTGGCGAAAAGTTGCCCCTCGCTTTACACAGATATAAAGTGATAAAGCGGTCAGATTAGAGCAAGCCTCCTTTTTTCTATATACGTTAAACACTTGGTATGGAGCCAGCTAATTACTTTCCGCTGCTGAAACTTCTTTGGTGATGTAGCCAGTATCTTTAAAGGAAAAGAAAAGACGGTTCAAATGTATGCAATATTCAAAGAGGGTTGGGGTTTTTTTTGGGGGGAAGGGGGTGTTGAGCACCCATTTTGTTGTTTGTTTTCGAAAAGAGGGCAAGCACTAAATACCTATGGGCTTGCGGCTCCCGTAGCTTCAAAATTATGATTAATTGGTTTGAGGAAAATATATCTCTGCCCTACGAGTAAATGTGCACATGAGGAAGTATTGGCCTAAATATAAGTATTTAATTGATATAAATTTAAATCTCTGCAACAAAAGAGCAACACCACCAGCTGCAACTTAAGCGGTACTAGTGCCACCAAATCAGACAATGTTGGCACTATCTTGCGTTTAATTTCTTGTTTTAGAAACTGCTTAGGGAAGGAATGGCCCCTGATGGGGAGCAAGCTGTTTTCCCAGTGCAAACAGTAGCCGCGCTATTTTTCCAATACTGTTTGAAGGTGAAAGCATGCCCAAGTATTTGCACTTCAATTTGAAGTCATGTTCATTTGCAAGCCATTTGCAGTTCTGCTGAGTATTTCTGCTCAGACAGGCACTCACCCGCTCTCTCACACACACACCCTTCCTCAGCTTCCAGTGCAGAGCCCTGCGAATAACATTTTTCAGCTATGTACAGAAAGGGTTAAGAGTCGTGAATGTCATTATCTGGATGTGTTCTACTAAAATGGAATTGCGCGAAATAAAACGATCTCTGAGCAAACACAAACGGTGCAGGGTGACAAAAGTAGGTCTGAAGAGGCCGGTGTACTTTTGTAAGCACGCTTGGGAGCGTTTCTGCTCAAAAAAGCCAACCTTGCCAGACGTTTGAGGGAACATTTTCCCATCCACCATCTTTTGAAAGCTCTTGAGCTGATTAAGAACCGAACTCCTCAGCATTTAACTTATGCCCAGTTTTGCATTTGGTATGATGGGATTCTTTTAAGAGAGTAAAGACACAAAAACAAAGTCTACACATTGTAAGCACGCGGTGACTGATATTTTTTAAATCAACATGCGAACGTTAAATAAAATGACATACATATTGCTGACAGCTTGTAGTAGAAAGAATTTTTATCACTTACCATTTATGAGTTGATTGGATGAGGATGTCCAGTTGAGGTCATAATATTTTACTACGGTTTTATTTCTGTTTCCTTCCCCCCGCCCCCCCTTCTTTCTCTCTCTCTCTCTCCTTTTTTTTT
>NW_009931137.1:2057-2477 GCF_000696875.1 Nestor notabilis
GGCTCCACCCCACCCCTAAAAAAGGAAGGGGAAAGAAAAAAAAGGGGGGAGAAAGAAAGAAAGAAAACCAGGCAGACACACACAAAGACCAGAAAATGGTAAAGAAGGTGCATCAGTCCAAAGAGCTGCTCATAGAAAAGGACCAGGAGACCAACCTGCATCCGTACTTTCAACATTTGTAGAAAACCAAAGGAACCGCAGTAGTTTACAGAGTTTATTGCATTATACATGCGAACAGAACATGCACAAGAAAGACATATTGCTGCTGAACGACTACTATTCCACATATGCACCACAAGGAAATGTCTACAATGGAGAAGAAGGAAATATTCCATTTTACGAAGGACAATCTCGAAGTTCATTTGCGAGGATAGTTACATTATAATGTGCTTCTCTTTCCCCCCGCCCCCAAAGTTTCCC
>NW_009931137.1:2543-2872 GCF_000696875.1 Nestor notabilis
CCCGTGTAACAGTCCCACATAAATACCATTTTGTTAGTAAAAACATGAAAAAGTCACATTGCTTGGATGTTCGACAGTTCCAATAAGTTAAGACCAAATGATAATATTCAATAATAGTTACCCTGCATTACGATGAGAACAAAAATAAATTACACGTGCTAGGTTTTATATATACTCATCATAGTAATACATATTCACTTGCAGCGCTAAAAGAAGGACGAAGAGTCACATTCTATCAGAAACAAAACAAAACAAAACTGGGAAATGCCGGGTTTTGCCAGAGTCTCTCCTGCCTTTAACAAGTGGCGGGGCTGTGGCCACCCCTCCCC
>NW_009931137.1:2953-3350 GCF_000696875.1 Nestor notabilis
TGTTCGGCGGTTTGAAACCCAATTCTTGCCCTGCCTGTCAGTGAGGTTTACGCTCTTACTGATCTCTAGACGGCGCTCTCGAGTGAGATACATATTGAATAAGAACTCTTTCTCTAATTCCAGTGTTTGGTGTTTAGTGTAAGGACACCTCTTCTTTCTGCCACTCTTTGCAGTTAGCCAATTGCTTGTTGGAGTATCAGACTTGATTTCCTCTATCAAAATCAAAGAAGGAAAAGAAGAAGGAAAAAAAAATCAAAAATACCTCAGGCTGTTAGACTGTACCCTTGGCCATGACCCCTCCTCTGCAGTGTCTGACAGATATGGTGGATGCGGGCACTAAACAGGGCTCGGGTGCTGGGTGGGCACCGGGAGGAGACCCGCTGCCAGGCTGGGCTTG
>NW_009931138.1:0-13497 GCF_000696875.1 Nestor notabilis
GGTGGGGGGGAATAAAAAAATCCAGTTCCCAGGACTCCTATCACCATACTGTGATACACGAAGTCTTTGGGTGGAATGGATGCTTCCAGTAAGTATCAGAGCATACAGGTTTCTCTGAAATAATTTTACTGGGTTTCTGATTTCTTAAACTTCCTAGAGATAAAATTTTCTATTAGTACATGGTAGAAAATCTATATAATTTTGCTATGTAGAATTGTGCAATTTTGCTCTGTGGCTAATGCAGCACAAATCTCAATTAAACATAGTTTTCTCCATAGCCACAGTAAAAAAAAAAAAAAAAAAAGAAAGAAGTCTCTCATATCAGAGAAATTTTATATGTATTGTAACAAATTATATACTTGAAGAGTGCACATTTAAGAATGTAATTCCATTTCAAGGTTTCAGTGACATTGATAAATCACTCAAGCTTTGCTCACTCAATTTGTGTCATCAGAATCTCTCAGTGGAATCACAGTCTTTCTGCATACTGGCTAGTACACAATGCTTTATTCGTTACATTACAGCATGTACTTAATTTTAACAAAAATTAGTCCTTGAGGGACAATTTCAAATTCACAGCAAAGCCTACACAGTGCCCGTTACTGTACAAAATCACTCTTCTCTATTTTCTGAAAGCTCTCAGCTTTTCTTCATGTCTCACTATGCCCCAGAGATGTGTTATCTCACTGTGGCATGACTGGCTCTGTCTTACTGCTTAGCTGCACAACGGTAGATTTATCTGTTTACTAGTTACTACTTGGATTCTGGTATCTACCTATTTGGGACTGGTGTGAGGAGTCCAATTTCCTTTTTATTGTATGCTATTGTGTTCCTGTCTTTTCTTATAAAAGGACTTGTATGAATGGTGTCAGGAGCACTCTAACAGTTGATATTCATTAGCATTTAGAAGAGTACCCTCTTTCCTCTTTCTACGGATATTAAATTAGCTGTTATTACTCAGTAATAGGTAAGCAGCTGTTAAAACCCATCAATACTAAGTAAATCACTTTATTAAATGTATTCAAATCTGCTTTTATTGTATCTGTATGAACTCCTTGGTTCCTATGGGTTTGGAAGGATTCATTACTGAGAAACTATGTAATAATCAAAATGTCTGACGTCTTTGTGCAGGTACTCAGGAAGCTCCTCTCTTCATTTGGAAAACAACCATAATATTCCCAAACTATAGATTAATATATTGAGACTAACCCTCTGGTAAATATTTAATCATGTATGGTTTTATATTACAAAATGAGGATGAGGTTTCTGTGTATATTAACATGAGAAAACGCTTCCATTTAAGCTGTAATGAAACACAGACCTAGGATTTTTCAAAAAATAGCTGAAGTTACATTTCTAAAAAGTGTTACAGCAATAGCTGTGCAGACTGCAGTCCTCTGATGATACACAGACCATACAGCATGTGTGTATACAGAGTACGGGAAGAGTAATACAGCACAGATAGCAACAGTGAAAGCTTCCCCATGTGTTGTGGCTTGCACAAATCCCCTCCAAGCCACAATACTTCCAATTCCTGTAAGGCACTATCCCTCCTCTAGACTAAAAGGCTTTGTTGTGCAGCAAAAAACTCCATGGGATTGAAAAATGATACTTTCAGCCCTAACCTGTGGTAACAGCTGTGTGGATGCTTTGTGGCCACAGCTGTCAGGTGAAGAGATTTAGGGAATGTTATTACTTCTGGATTCCTGATGCTAGCTTGGGCCATAGGATTTATTATCTATATAATGGGCAACTACACCCTTCAGAGTCTTGCATCACTCACCTACTGGTCACTTAGACATCTCTGTCTTCAGGGAGGATACTCAAAAGCAGACCTAATGGGGTCAGAACATCTTCCTAAGTATCTTTTAATCTATCCAGAATGTTAGAAAATTGATTCACAAAAAATCTGCCCAGTAATCAGACAGCTATGGATGCAAATGTTTGTCTATTCTGCTGTCAGTGCACACTCCCGAAATGTAGGAGTTTAGTTGGCAGAGTTCAAGGTCATCTTGTTCAGGTCTGACCCATTCAGCAGCCACCTTGCAGCTGCGCTTGCACCCAGCCTCCTGTCTGCTTGATCCTGAGCTGCATCTTGACCCCTGGGCTTGGCTTCGCTCAGCAGACCTGCCTCTTCCCTATGGACTTGCCCAGCAAACAAAGGACGGAGGCTGACCCTGATCACTGCCTCCAGGCCTGACCCTGACAGTTGGTGCTCAGCTTCCTGTCTCCCTGCTGTCACCCTCAGTCCCTGCTCGTCCCTTATGTGGGGGAGCATTCTGAATGATGTTCCTCTGTTCTGAATGGTGTCCAGAGCGCAGGCTTTGGAGCCAGCCCTCAAAATCTGTTTGCATCTAGAAGGCTTTCAGGCATATGGAGAAGTTTTTGATTATCTCGACTTGCTGTTTCTTGCTGCATTTTAAGAACATTATTTCTTGTCCTGTCATTCAGTGTAGACAAAACAGTTTATATTCTTCTTTGCACTATCTGCACTAAAAGATTGTATTTATGTCTCTTTCAAACTTGTCTTTTTAAAGCTAAATGATCCAAAGCATTTTAATAATGCCACATTCATCAAGTGGTCTAGATCTCATAAAGGATCATTTCATGAATATTGCAAGGTTCATAGCTTATTATTACAGATCTTCATAAGATTTTGTTTGTCTCCCCCACCTGCTCCTCCCGAATGAAATCACGGAATCATGTTCAACTCAGAGAGTATTCTGTTGTAGAATTGTCCTAACAGTTACTCCCTCCTCTCTGTGGGCAGCTGATTATTTGCTTTACTTTGCTTTGCTCTCTGTTTAATTTCATCTTAGCTTTGTTTTTTTTTTCCCCCCCAGATCACTTCTTCATTTTAGGAAGCTAATTTTTAATTTTATTCTTCCCACTAGGTTCTACGTGAACCAACCATAGTTCACATCCAACCATTTGGAGTGTGAATGGGAACTTCAGACATGACTTGATCCAGAACAGACCTTTAGAGAAGCTATAGTGGCATCTTTTCATTCTGCCAGGTTTGCAATCACCCTACAAGAATTTTGCCTGTGTAGTACTTCCCTTGCTTAGCCAGGAGAATGGAGCAGGAGGACATCAAAAGGTTTTTTAAGACTAAATATTGCTGGTCCCCAGCCCACAAGTAGAGTAGCTGAATCCCCATTCTATACACAGAGCCTTCTGTTTTACTCAGGGAAGCACAGGCTCACACTGGGAAGTCTTTCCTTCCACTGAATGTAAGTGAGCATGCCAGCTATTGACATGCACTGTAATTTGTCTGTTTGACAGTCCACAGGAATGGACTGTGAGAGTGACATAATTCATTATGGATTGGGAATGGAAAAATCACCATCTGGAGGAAGGATTTTCAGATGCTATTGTGTCAATATAGATAAACAATAGCTAAGATTGGAAGATATACAGTCTCATGGATTTTTATTCACTTGGATGACAAAAAACTTTACTTTGGATCTGACATGTGGCAGCCTTGGTAATTAAATGTGTGAACATAGTTTAAAAAATGTATGCTATATAAGAATATCTCTCAAATGAAAAATTAACATCTGCAAGTTTTAAGTTACGCCACAATACCCAAACCACAACTTACCTTTTGAGTAAGCAGAGCCTGAACAACCTGATTAGCTACCTGAAATAAACAAATAAAATGGTTTAAGTATGTTATTGTGTGTGTTTATGCATATCAATTACCTTCTTTTGTGGCTTTGCACTCCACTTGCTATCTACAACCACCACCACTAACCATTTTGTTATTTACTAGTATTTTCATCAGATAATACTAGTAAGAATACATGAATTACACATTAACTACTTCTGTGCTAGTCCTCATTATAAACAAACATGTATTGTATCAATTGCAGTATGACATGATGTACATTTGGTTAACTTCTGTCATCTTATCTTTGGACTTTCACAGTTGTATATGCAGCTGGTGTGCATCAGCATGGATTGACTGTATTCACTAGACCTGATTTTTACCAGCCAAGGATGGAGTCCTGAATGTTTTCATGAAGTTTAATTGTTTCTTGATTCAATATTGACAAAACGGTACATCTATCATGACAAGCAGAAACCATGAAGTGCCACTGAAAATTAAAGCACCTACTGTCATCAGAATGTGGTTGGAAGGAATTCACACCACACAGCATAATTGACTTGAATGAGATTACATACCACTGATTAGTACAACTATATATTCAACAGGGAATTCTGTAGTTATTTATTTTATACATCCTTTCTAATTTATATTTACTAGCAAGCATGGGGACAGAGAAGAGAAAGAAGGAGGGACAGAATGAGGGACAGAGACAAGATTTTCTGTTGATAATGTCTAACTCGTATGTTACCTTTCTAAAGTAATTTTAAACTATATATGCATATGTTATCAGACGTTTGCCTATATTCATGACCTTGCATTTAGGCAGAGTAACTAGAGATCTCACTCTGTGCAAAAACAGAGCATAAGGATTGGTTTTGGCTTTCAGAAACTAAAACATATGCAGATGTCACCAAACCTGCATTGATTCTTCTTTACTCTTGGCAAATTAAAGAAAAACCCACAGCACTGATGTGAATTGAGTTGTGAGGAAAGAATTGAAGCTAATTCATTTCTGTAAATAATTAAATTCTGTTAGATCCAAGTTACATTTGATTCATACTCTCATAAAATTGCCTGATACCAATTTTTTTCTCTAAACTGGTCCCTAACTTAAGGCAGCCCATGGAACAATGGTCCCATAAAATAGCTCTATACATGATTTAACAGAAGACACAGACTAATATTAGAACAGTAATAACCAACAGAAGTAAACATGTTCCAGTTTTGAAAAACCATATGCCTTGCCCTATAGGCTTTCAGGATCTACATCTGACAGTGTTCCTTCTGGCATGTACTTTTAATGTCTGTTTGCTCTACCTGAAAATTGAACAAACCATATTGAATACATTATTTCGTTACTTCCTGGCATGGAGTTATTTTACCAAGGAAGAACTAAAAGGTTCTTTGAAGTGTGTACTAGTCACTCACAACAGAATAGCTTGCAAAATTACTCCTTTATATTGCACAGAGGAGTGTAAATGGCATAATCTTCCAAGTGGGAAAATCTGAACTTGCCAATGCATATGTGACCAATTTTCTAGCTTTAAGTATATGAAGTTATAGGTCTAAATGAAAGTACATGCCAGTGATCTGTAGATCCCATAGATCTCAATAGGAGAGGTATGTAACTGGTTTCTTTATAAAATGAGGTTATTTAATTCTAGCGTCTAGCAACTTTGCAAACTGTGTTGCTATTACCATTCAACTACATTTTCAGGTCTGTATTCTTGGTTTTCAGCAGGTATTCTTGTTTTTCAGCCGGAACAGAGGTGGGAAGCCTGCAGTGAAATGTTCTGTAGTTACTAAGATTAATTTGGCAGTTAGAAAGTGGAATAATATCTACTTCATTTTTACTTACATGTATTAAGAAACACCACAGCTATGCAGGAACAACATAAGCCAGCACTACAAAACCGATAGTCACAACCACCAAAAACTGAGAAAATTGAGACCACTGATGGCAGGACTGACTTCTGAGATGCAGAGTATGTGAAACTCCCACTGATACAAGGCAGAAGTGTAGCTCAATCCCAGTAAAAAGAAGGCTGTAAAATGACTTGACCTGTGATTCATGCAGTTAAGGTAAAACAAGGAATAGGATAGACATGGTCGGTTCTTTATTCTGGTGTTTTGTAGGAGATGGCACTGCTTGCCTTCACACTGACTGCCTTTCCTTCCTAATAGCCACGAACTTAAAGTGAGGTTTCCTTTCGTGGATTGCAATAAAAGAGATAAAAGAACCACCTTCACTTTTTCCTTACACAACTATGTTTACATATGCATGTTATAAAGTAGTTTTCATAGCAAAGGTATAGAAGAATGAATCAAACAAAAAGAGACCCAGTGTAATACCTATTACAAGTACTGAGATTTTACACAGCTGCCTTTAACGTATGGTTTCATATGCAAAAGTACATTTCAAGTGTGCTAAAATGAAGTCTTACATTTTATTCAAAACTCAAATCTTAAAAATGCAATGCCTTTTTAAGATAACTTTATCTTTTTTTATTATGTAATTCTTAAAATACCAACAAAAATACCATCTACCCTAAGTGGCATAATTTCCTGCATGTAAGTATGGTGAAGCTTGACAGAAATCTCAGCTGGCACAGTGACGTGAACAAACATGACATTACCACTTACCAATAAACTGACAGCTGAATTCCAGGATAGGAAACTGGGATTAAGCCTGTTAACCTGAAGCCCCAAAGGTTTACAAGAAGACAATTCTGGGGTTTGTATTAAATTTTTCAGAGACAGAAAGATACAATTATGGAGTACTTATGAAATTAAATGAGCTCTTTTCTTATTTATCAAGTACCAGAACATTTCAATGACACTTTCTTCCAAATACTGCTGTGAAGTTGTTTATATGTACATCTTGGAGATGAACAATTACTTTAAAAATCAGTGAATACTTATTAAAATTCATAAAGGACTCACTTCAGCTTGACCCATATTCTTTTCAGATTTAACCTCTATGAACAGTTGAATTTCATTGAATTTTACCATGAAAATGATTACAGAGCATGCATTTTTAAGTCACAGGTGCAAGCATTCATACAATATTAAATGTAGGACATAATACGAATGAAAAAAACTATGTAAAATAATTGGTGATTAAAAAAAAAAGAAAAATAGGAGAAAATAATGGCAGGCATAGCTTTAAAACCTCAGCTCTGCTATCTTTTTGTCACACATAGACAGAAAACCATGATGGTTATTTTTACTTTCTTCATATGCAGCTTAATGGCCACAAACACCTCAGCAGAAAGCACACTGTGCATAGCAACTGTCCTTATTGCATTGCTGTAGAGGCCTGAGGGACCAAGCAGGGACACTTATTGGCAGGGTGACCAGATTAAATGATGCTTGCGTGCCCTGAGCAGAGTTTGTCTGTGCTTACGGGAGAGAAGCTGCAATCTGAGGATGCCGAATGATGAGTGAAAGATGGCAGCATTCTTCCAGTAGTTATCGAATGATGTTTCCAGCCTTCATTACCTCAAGGGTCTGTCAAGCATCCCAAATATGTAACTAGCCAGAATAGCTGGGCATGAGCTTTGTACCTCCTTTTGTATCAGCCCGGAAGAAGTTCAGTGCACTTATAACCAAGACTTCTAAGGCAAAAATAAAATAATTATTGTATTTGGTGGCAGGCTGAGCTGTCTCAGGTTTGGGTGTATAAGAGCCTGTGTTCCTCCACTTAAACGCATCAGGTCTCCCTGGGACAAAATTGTGCTGCAGCACAGATACATAGCTGTAGAGGACACATCTCCTCCTAAAACTGCTGAAGTCCTGAAGCACAAACCAGAGAAGGTGTGAAGAGATTTTCACCTTCAAGAAGTAGGTTGGTGTAAGGTGACTTATAAACAGAGGACACATTAGACTTAAAGCCTTAAAGGAAAGAAAATTTTAAGTGGCTCTTTTTTTTTTTTCTTCCCTAAAAATATTTATGGAAAGCATTTTATCTGCTTAAGATCTCCAGTAAGAATCCCTGTTTGGAAAGGACTTTGTCATATACAACATATCCTGAGAAGTCTCTGGTTGAAAGTGAAGGTTCTCACAATCACTGGGTTATTCACTAATTACATCTCCTCTCCTATTCTCCTTATTGTTAGTGTAATGAAAATGAGAACGTGCAATTTCTTGTAAAGTTCCACCAAAGGAATGTGCTCAGGTGGGTGCTAACCTGGGACTCCTGCAGAACTTGCAATTAACAAATACGGTTTGTTGCCTGAGTCACTGGCAAAACCTCAGTCATCGGAAAGGATTAGGTTCAAGTTTGTGTCAGCTCAAACTGTCTTGATTACAGTGCCGCTGCCAAAGCATTGTGGGAGCTGAAAGGGCTAAAAAATAAAAAGTGGTACCAAGCCATGGGGAAGGACAAGAGAGGTCATTGCAAATAAGACAGAAGACAAAAGAGAAAAAAAGGAAGAAAATAAGTAAACAAAAAATAAAGCAGGGAAGCACAAAACCACAGGTGATTCAAAGCACTTTGTTAAGTTGACATAGTAGGAGAAGGTGGATACAGCTGTGATAATATAGAAGAACTGAAAACAGTCAACCTGATGGTGAAGATAATAAGGTTCAGAGCATAGTCCAATATAATTATTTGCAAATAATAATTAACACAACCCTGGTTCGGAAATCCATCACGTTACTGCAACACCCCCAACTCCCCCCTATTTTCTGTCTTTATAATCTGTTTTGCTGGATGGACACTTAAGGTGCTCTACAAATTTCCAAAATTAATTATGTAGGCAGATTTTGTCCTAGACAATCAAAAAATCATTTTACGTTAAACTCTGTAATTTAAACTAAAGTTGGCAATTATATGGTAATTTTATCCTTATCACCAAGATATCCAAATATCATTCAAGTGTGCACTGAATGCAATGACTCAGGCCAATGCAGACCGAAGCTCTGCTGGCATCCCAGTGCCACAGAACAGGCAGAGCATAACTCATGGGCAAGTCTATCTGCAAGTCTTTTACTCCAGCTCCCTCATAAAAATATGGTATAGCGGCAAAAGTGTAGATTTGCTCATGAAAATCTGCACTAAACTGAAGGTTTCTTGTATCAGAGCTGTATTGCTCATGCTAGTAATGTTTCAGCAAATGCTAATTAAAAATTTAGAAAGCTGGTATGGAGACATGAATTGTCATCTGCTATGTGGGGTTTGCACACTCATGCACTCTTTACTCAAATGTAAAGGTGAGAAACTGGTGTAGCTTTTTGTTTGTGGTTGGTTTTGGGTTTTTTTACATGTTAGCTAACTCCTTATGCTACTATGCATTCTTAGTACAGAACAGGTAAATGATTCTACTAAGCAACTCTCTGAACTACTAAAAGTCTTAAAACTATTTTAAGATCTTGCGTATACTGAAGAGCCTTTTTCAGGATAAATGGGAGAAATAAGTAAGCATCAATATATACATGGAGAAAGCTGCACGGAATAAGAGATACTAGACTTTTCTGGAGCATAGGGACAGTAACTGATGGGTGAATTATACTGTAGCTGTAACTGGAAGGTCTGATGAGAAGCTGAGCTGTGTAGTAGAAATAAGCCAATGGCTAGGGAAAAAACAAACAAACCAACATAAAAAGCTGTGTACGTAACCCTAAGGGGGGGGGGGGGGGGGGGGGGGGGGAGGACCAAAATTCGCGCGCGTCGGGGGGGGGGGGGGGGGGGGCGCGGAGCTGAGAGACTAAATTACCCGATTAGGAAATACATTACATAGGAAAGCTGGGGGAATTTTAATGGAAGAATCCACTGCCACTTGTCTTCTACTCTACAGGAAAGGAGCACACAACACTTAGTAGGTAAATTACCATTTTCTCCTCCTAATAAAAGCAAACCAGTTCCAAATATTGGTCACAGGGGCTCACCTTTTCAGTGAGGAGGTGTGACAAACCAGGATTTACAGCAGAGTTCATGGAGAACAGTATCTACGACTGCCAGACACATGTTCTTGGAATTAATTAGAATGAGGTAATACTAGACAATTGCAGAACAATGTCAACCTTGTAAGAAAGGGTGAGATTCATATCTATTCATTTAATTATAGTACCAGGTAAGACCAATCTTTTATCTACCTTACCTCATCCAGACATCTTTCATACTGTTCTCTCTGATTTTCATTTTCCAGAGCCAGTGCTGAATTCTCTGCCTACAGTAAAATGGAATAAATAAATATGTAAATTAATCAAAGGGTATCTTGTACTACATGAAAAATTCTTGGGGTGCTTACTTTGTGTATTTCTTCCAGATGCAGAAAAGCACCATACAATTCAGTTTGCTACAAGATGGTATTTTGAGTGAAAACAGAAACGACATTCATTTATGAGATTATTCACACCAGGCATTACCATTTAGAACAATATCAGAGCAGATATTCCACGTATGTCCACAATCTCACCTTGTCAGGTACAATAGAGTTGGCAATGAAACATTATAAAAGATCTTGGTATATCTTTTCTCCCTCCCCCTTTGTGTTTAGAGTGAACTTGCTATCCGAGAAAGCCACTTGGAAACAAACAGAGGCAGCTACTACCGAAAGGAAACAAAAAGTAATCTTATGTAAAAGTTTAACTGGCAGCTCTTCCTAGACCATGTTTCTGCAGTGGGTAACTCCAGAGGCACTCGTCATGCTACAACTAATGGGTGAATTACATCCTTTAACTGAACCAGATGAATTCATTAATCTTTACCTAAAAAGCTATTCCTATAATTTCCAGCGAGAGGGAGGTATTTTACTACATCTTAATGCAATCTTAAAGTCAGTCGCATATGTCAGTTTAAATATAATAAAGTTTCCTGTATAGTAGTGCCTTTCATGTATCTGTTTTCCACTGCACTCATTTTTGCATAGTGTGAATTTCAAAATGGCACAATCTGGTATGTAAATTTTAGTAAATCAATGTATTCTTCTATATATTATGACTTGACTTTAGGAATTCTTACAGTATTGGAAAAGAAAAATCTCTAAAGTGAGCTGTATACAGTTGCATTCAGGTAAGTTTCAAGTAGTCTCTTAAAGACTGAGAAACTAAAACAATATATAAAAATCTAAGAGCTAAAACCGGCTCTAGAAACCTCTCTGCCTCCCATGTATAACTTCACATCATGTAACCGTAACACCAACATCAATGCATTCACATAATTACAGCTATTATACAATTTACATTACCTGCTTCACCTTAACCTTCTGTCAACCCATAGAAGTTAAATAAATGCTGTTTCAAAAGAATTGTGGTTATACAAAACAACAGTCATAAATACAGTTAACATTTGTAATTTTAGAGAAAAACTTAATGTGAAGTACTGTATGGGAAGATTCTACGGCAAGATGCACAGTTCTCTTCCTTGTTAAGAACAGTCAGTGATTCAACAAAATGAAAATCCCAAAGTCCAATACATCAATACATTAACAACAATTTCAAATTCAGCTAAATCCTAAAAGCAAGATTAGGAAGAAAAAGTAAACATACATAATTATCCAGCATACAGAAAGAGAGTAAAGAATAAAAAGGTGGTAAGAAACAAGGGCATATAGAGCTTGCTTATTTACGAGTCTAAATAAACAACTATAGGGAACCAGTGCTTTATCTTGAGGGTACAATTAAAGCAAGCAAAGGTGGTAAAATGTTCTGAATCATATTTTCACAATGTCACCTACCAATGGATTCAACATATGGCTATAAAATGTCTATGGGTGATCCTGTAGAGTGCACTTTGAGATGAGGCAGCAAAAAGCACAGATGCAGAAGAAGTAGCAAAGTAGAAGCAGAAGCTGCAAAAGCAGCAGTAAGAAATCAGAAGCTGGAGGGTAAATAGTCCTTCATAGTGAAGAAGCTATCATATACAGTTATCAGTTTGCTTTTACAGACACATTCTTGCAGATTGATTGATAAAAATAAAGAGATGATTGCTACATAAAAATGTATTTCTGAGTTAAAATGCCATCCAAAATAAATTCTTCTTATTGTTTTGAAGCAATCATTGAAGGATTAGTCTCTAGTCATTAACTCATGCATGTTGGTAAACCTGGGGTTAAATTTTTTTAATCTTCATTTTCACTAACATAAAAATAATTTGTATGATTCTATCCTAAAATAGTTAGGGCAGACTGATCCCATATACAGATGTCTAAAAGAACTACAACACATAGCTGTACTATGCAAAATATCCAGACAGCTCCCCATATTTCCCTTACTCCATTTTGGTTTAACACTGTAAGGCTATAAAATGGAAGCTAAGTCTTCTTGGATCTGTTAGCTGCACCTCTGATTTCAGTGAGCTATTCCTCTACAAATAAGTTACAGAAATTAGGAAATCTGAACTTGACAGCATTATAAATAAATGCTACATTTCCCCTCTTATCAAGCCACAGTGGAAACATCCTTATAATAAAATCCTTTTTCAGACCACTGGTTTCAAAAGTGTAGTGAAAGGATATAATACAGTGAATGTTAGCTTGACTTCTGTGCTTCTTGATTGCCAAGCAAATCATGCCAATTTATTTGGCAGTTTTGTAACAAGGACTGGACTAGAAGGGAACACTTGACTGACTTTGCTTAAGATCCTGTGCCAGTTCCCACAACATGAGAAAACCAGTACTTGATATACTAAATCACTCTATATTGCATCTGAATACTTGATAATAATAGTCATTTCCCCAAAAGTATTCATTTGGAAAATTTGTAATAGCACTTGTGGTCTCAAAACCCTGCCTCCTAATCCAAACCTTCATTTATTTAACAGAAACCACTGGGTTTTGATGGTATTGTAAGTCTGCTCAGTTTTTGCTCAGAGGAATCTGCTTAGCTCCAGTATTGCATATTCTAGGCATCTTTTGCCAGTTGAGCAAAGTAGGTCTCCTTGGAGGAAACCACTATTACATTTTGTTTCCATCTTTATTTTCAGGCCGTACTTACACACGGCTAAGCCGCAGTAAGAAGCCCACGCTTCTCACAGCTTGAAAGCTATTGCACACTTGCAGGCACCCAAAGGCAGTGGTAGAGAAGTACTGACCCCTAATGAAGTCACTTTTTCCATACATAACCTAGCAGGGGACCATGCAAGAAAAAACTAGCTTATTGAGAACTCTCTGAGTATCAACTGCTTTCTATAGTGATTCCTAGTTTTAGATATAGCTGTCCTCTGGGAATTTATGTATATTTTATTTTACACAGAAGGGAAGCATATCTGTCCCTTAGCCCCACAAATACTAAAAGTGATGCAGCCTAGCAACATTCAATGCCTGCCACCAGTGCCCACAGGCAAGCACGTCTTTTCTTGGGGGGTCAGCTCTCAAAACACATTATCGTTCAGTCAGCCAAAAGTAACTCTGTGGCATAACATAACATTAAATGAAACATTACATGTTGCTTTTGGATCATTATAGATTCAAGGATCCTAAAATGTCAAAACAGGGGTACTTCTGAGTTCCCATTTGGAAGAAAGCATTTTGAGCAAGAGTATCTCCAAACACTGGAAAATGTAAAGATTTCAGTCATGATTTGGATAATGCTAACCAGCTTTTAACTGCCTAAATTAAAGACTTTGTTCTGAATTATGAGACTGAGTTTATGGAAAACCAATTTGAAAATGAAAACTTCAGACTGTTTTATATAAAACAGAGGTTGCCTTGTACTGATACCATTGCTAAGATACAGTCATTTACCAACTCTGATATTAATCCCTTTGTCAGGATGGAAAACATTGCCCTAGTAATGATGAAAATCATCTTTCAGTCAGCTAAGAGCTTTTTCTCTCCATAGATGAGGAACACCACTATATTTTCTCTTGTGGGGCAGCTGTTTGCACGGTTTCATTCAAGGCTAGCAACAGACAGGCTACACACCTGATGCACTGAGGGCCA
>NW_009931138.1:13528-46819 GCF_000696875.1 Nestor notabilis
CTGAAGTCAGTAACAATGTGCAATTTAGTTCCCATGAATGTAGGCAGAAGTCAGGTGCAAAGAAATAAACTGTATTTGTTTCACAATATACAATGTTTCCTTAAAATTTCTTTGGGGCAAGGGGATGTTCCTTGGTTCACAATGATTTGTTGTTCATTATGCTATAGGAGAAACAAGGAGACAGACAGCGGCCTTAGCCTTCCTCATGTTTCTATAAACATGTTCTAGACTTGGTGAGTAAAGGAAGGCTAATTATTAAATATAATTCTAACATAGTCATTATAATTAACTTTAGTTACACTGAAACACAGGAAGCACCCATTCAGGCAGTACGACCACCTGAACTTATTTAAGTTCTTGTGAAAATCAATCTTCACCTCAACTCTCAAATGCATCTCAATTATATCCTTAACTTGGTCATATTTACCTTTTTGGTAATTAACAGCAAAAGACACTACAGCTCTTTGCATCATAGGAAAAAAAAAACCTGCAAATACAAGCCCCCGATCCCTCCCACCCTAAAACAGAGGGAAATTTTGTCTCCCCAGAAGTATTCAGTACCAATAAGCTCTGAGCAAAAAAAATGCTCTGCTGCTTTCCAGCTCATGGTCTTTTTTTTCTAGGTTTACATGGTCAGAGAGTGAGATCTCCCACCAGTCTCTCTATGCCAAATCTGAGACGTTTTTGGGCTTACCTACAGTCCTCACCTACAGTCATAGATCATGGAACCTTTAAGCTGAGTAACAGCACTAGACTGACCATATCTAGCTAAAATGAATACACACTTAATAAATATATTCTTACATTGATACAGATATTTAGGATGATTTCTTCATTCTCTTCCTTTTTTATGATTTTGGAGAGGATTATTACAACAGGCTAAGGGTTGTCTAATAACTATACTTTGTTCGACATTTACCTGTGTTTGGTATAAGTGACAGGCACATGTCTGAGAATGTCATGAGATACCCATTTCTCCTCCAGATTTGCACCTCTTAACTGGCACCTGAGAGGACAACTTTCACTTAATATCCTGTAAAAGCCATTTCTGTGTGCTTCTTGAAAGAGCAAACTGAAGTGCTTAAATCATGTTTGAAAATAAGATTTGGATTTAAGTCCCTAAAGTGTTTTCCAAAAAGTTTAAACTTTACCTTTCTGTGCCTTGATTTTTTTAAGTAAAGAGAACAGGAACACCAACATTTTGTTATCTGGCTAGCCTGTTCCAGTGATTTATGAATTAGGACATACTTGGAATACTGGGCTCTTAAAACAAGGAATTATTTCAGGTACCTATTAGAGAGTCTTCAACATGCAATCCTCTACACTTTTAAAACCATGATGAAACATATTAAAACACTGAATTTTCTACTAGAAGGCATGAATAAAAGAGAAGCACATAGAAGAGAGTTTTCCATACTCAGCCATTGCACAGTTGAGAAAAAAGGATGGGAGAAGGAAGAGAGAAGAAAGCAGAGAGTAGTATGTATTTTGCAGTAAAGGAATCATAGAGTAGTCTGGATCAGAAGGGACCTTTAAAGATCATCTAGTCCACACTCCCCCCCATGGGCAGGAGATGAAGGTCTAAAGGTTGTACGTCAAGTTAGTAGCTGAACATGCTCTGAAGGTATCATCAATAAAGGTCAAGAGGAACAAAGTTATGACAGTGAACTTTAAAATCTTTGACAGAATGTTACAACACCAGTTACCATGTGCACTTCTTTGTTATTCATACTAAACCATTTGTCCATTTATAGAAAGCTTTATTGATTTACACAGACACTCATTTGTCATGCCCTGTGCAGTGTATTAATAGCTGTCCAAGCACTTCAAATGTGCTCAGCAATTTTTTCCTGCTTTCAGCCTCTCTTTTTTTGTATTTTTGTGATTACAGCTTCACACAGCACACATGTGAGGTCAAAGCCTATTGTTGTTAAAGTAAAAAGTAATGTTGTTGCAATCTTTCAACTTAAAGCATTTATTTTGTAAGATGCTGCTCTAGGAAGAGTTTACCACTTGAACACGTTTTTGGTCACTGGAAACTCTTTGTATTATTCTGTCCATGTTAAAAAGAAGATTTGTCCTTTGAAAGACTAACCCAACAAATTGTCAGAGAAAACTTTAACAACATAGTTACGGTGCTTAGAAGTACTGAAAATTACATTTGTGTTTTTAAATCAACATAATTCTAGGAAAAAAAGAATAGACAATTCTAGCACTATAAAATCATTTCCACTGGCCACTTTCCAGTGTCTTTTATATTGCTATAGACAGCCCTTTGCTAGGAGTAAAATGGAAACTGCACCTCATGACCTACATGTCAACATTTGGATGTTTCCACCTTCTGATAGAGCTTTCCGTAACAGAGCAACACTGGAGCACCCGGAGCGTTTCCCTAAAACACATGCTACTGCTCTACTCTCCAGCCCCCTATCCCCAGGACAGTTAAACTGAGACTAGAGAATGCCAGCTACTGATGAAATAAGCAGTGAATTTAATGGAGTAATACATCAGAAAATATTACTGTATGCTTTTTCAAATATTTTAGTCTTAACTATTTCTTTCAGCTTATGGAGATGGGGGAAAAATAAACCCAAAAGGACAAATTAGTGATGTGATGACTGCTAGGCTTCTCATCCTTGCTTCAAAACACATGGACCCTTAGCCTGCTCAGTTGCAACATTTTATGATTTTTTTAGCATAATATAATACCCTATTCTTTTTAATGACAGTTAAAATATATATACATTTTATCTGAAATACTCAGCCACTGTTCAGTTCACATTCAGGTAAAACATAGCATGTATGTGTTGTTAAATAATAAAATAGAGAACCGCCATAAAGGTATTAATTATAATTCTGTCCACAAAAAGAACATTAAACCTTAGTGGGCAGTACTGTTAGGGATCGTTCTTCCAATTCAAAATTTCAATAATACATTTTAAAATTCTTTAATGATGTAAAATCACACTGATATTAGAACAAACCAACAAATGATCTCAAAAGCAATCTGTCTCACAGGCCATGCTGTGCCATAGATGTGCTAGCAATAAAATAGGTTTGTGGCCTCACAGAGAGCAGTGTAATCTTCTTCTAATGTATGCTAGAAATCAGAAGATATCCATCCAACATCTGAAAGCTAGCCACTTATGATTACATAAAAACTTGAGTTTAAATGTTCCCAGCGAAAAGCAGTCCCAGGTCTGCACAGCTACATATGATGTTTTGCCAATTATTGATGAGCTGATTCATGTATTTAAACAGGAATTTACACTGGAAATTATGTAACAACTTTAAAAATTGTATGGATTTCATGCTGCCAGAGGTCAGAAAATAGAACTTGTTCATTTACCTGCAGATCTGCAGCAGATTGGAAGGAGGGACCCTCACCCAGGGCTCATAACCACAGAGCAACTTTTCCTGTCTATGTTGACTGTTCCCCAGTTTCCACAAGAAGAAAAAATGGGTGTTCAACCTCAACAGTGAAGCCTCCTTTTGAAAGAAGGGGATAACTAGAATTTAATCCTTCAAATCTACTTTTACTGGATAAACACATGAACTTTAGGAGCTGAATCAAACAAACTAAAGACAAATGAGATTCATACACTGCTGATCAGACTGTCTCCTAAAGATGACTAAAAGTAAACCTAGTATTCCCAGGAATTCCTCTGTAAAATACCTTTACCTTTTTTAAAAAACACTTTTTAGAAGCTGGAGTTGGAACTTTGTCACTGGTTGAAGAGTATTTCTCTTTTTCACTTTGGTTAATTCTCAAGTAGTTAAGAATGATGAGCCTTTAAAACCTTCAACATTTTCCCTTCTGACATGACAGAAATGTCTGGAGTTGACATTTTAAAGAGAAGGTTAGGAACAGATCTAGTAAAACAGACTGCATTATAAGCCTAGGCTTATCTTCCAGCAAACAAATATATAGGCTCCTAACAGATATATCAATAATAGCTTTGTATGTTTACCTGCATGCAAATTGTAGAAAACAGAAAATTCTATCATTATTTACAGAAAATATAATAGACTTGCAATATGCTAACAGGTAAAGCAATGTCAATAAAAGCTTTGAACAAACAGGTTAAAATTATGAAGGATGACTTTTTTTTTCCCCCAAAAAAATTCTTCCAAATGATCACATATAAGACATGTTTTGAGGCTGAGGAGTAAAAGAGATGTAAATAAGCAGAGACAGGCAGTATACATCTCTGTTTATTTCCTGAAGTTGAAGACACATACTACATTTGATGTTTATAATGCATAAGACTTGTTAAAGCATAGAAGTACAGGCATGGAAAACCAGAATCCCAGCAAGACTCGTATTTTTTATTATGCATTCCCTGAATAAAATGCTGAACTGCATGCCTCAGTGTGACACATTGCTCTGCACAGAGACCAAGGCATTCACCTTCCATAAACAATATTTCTAGGCTCCATAGGAATTCCCTGTTCCTTGCAGCTGCTATTAATGAGGAGTAAAATGCCAGACCAGAGAAAGCCCTCCCACTCACAGCCAGGCAGCCCCATGAAGCTGTGTGATGCCAATCTTGCCATCCAGCATCCCTGACAGGGTAGTCAGGAAGGAAGAATGCTGAAGCTCATTCACCTTTCTCCAGATGGCCGTCATTCTCACAGCTCAGGCTGTCTGCCTAGAAGCATTGCACCCAGGCACTGCATCACAGGCCATGATGCCATCACATGAAAGTAAGACATATGACTGAATTTTTATGCAAGGAACAGTGTTTGCATGTCACAGAATTTATTTTCTGATTTTCTAGTATTTACACTCAGTGATCCTTACCCTTGCAAACTGTGAACCAGAGGCAGATGTTCCATTTCGTTCTTTCCCCCCCATCTTATTTTAAGTGATTTGTTCCATTATGGAACTGTTCTCCATTAAGAACTAAGAGCATTTCACTCTGACAGACTTACTGTGCTTCCCCATGTAATATTAACAGGCAGTTATTTCCTCTATCAAAGAACTAAAAATAAAATCCCTGGTCTATGAAAAAAGTATGAGATCCTGAAATTCTAAGGGAAACTAAGGTTCTTACAATAAATGAAGGCAGATAAAGGCAAGCGGTCTGGATCCGATTAATCTTAAAGGGCTTGTGTTTAATATCTACTTATATTTAACACATACATAGGTATCTTTGCATTGAAAACTCACATATGAATTAATCATATCACATTTGGTCTGTTGCATTTGTTTCAGTATTTCTTTCAAAAAGACCAAACCGTTCAGGAAAAATTCTAATTGAAATAATATTTGTTTTAAATTGGTAAAGACTATTTGAAAACCACTGACTACCTATACATCCAGTGTGGAAGCACCGTCAAAACTTCCAGTGCAGCCATTTTCAAAGAAAATATTTGCTTTGATTTGAAAGGAAACATTTTGCAGAAGATTTTTATCAAATTTAAAAGTGAGACTGAAATCAGTACAAGTATTTCCAGGGCTTTGGGTCCTTCTGAGATGATCCATATGGTAAACATTTTTTTAAAAATTCACTTGCCTATTCACAAAACAGAAGGTTGGGTTTTTTTGGCTTTTTCTGTTTTGTTCTGGTTTGGTTTTTTTTAATTCCAATCTTGAGGAAAACTCATATACTTTCAGGAAAGTTTTACAAGCAATAAGAAAAGCAACTTTAGAATTTACTTTAAGTGAGTTATCCTTCAAACCTTTACAATTTTGACTGTGAGGTTACTGACACAGTGAGTTTTCTACTTTCTGTGATTCCATTATCCACACCTTCCTGAGTACCATACTCAACTTCAAGGTTAATCTAATGTAGAGTTTGAAAAGAACAAGGCATTGCAGATGTACATAAGAAACTTAATCTTTGGGCAAGTATTCCAACAGAACCTATTTGGTTTTTTTTCCCTACTTTCCTACCTGAGATGTTCATAGTAAATATAGCCAATACTACTACCGATTGATGGCAGTGGGAAGCAGGTATGAAAAAAGAAGCCCAAGAGACAGCTTGTCTGTCCAGAACACATGTCAATATCTAAGTATTCTAAGTATAGGAAAAAGCCACAAAGGCCTTAAAGTCATTTCCTTCAAAAGTGGAAATTCACCAATTCAGCTATTCCTTTTAGCAAATTTAATTTACCTTTTCTAATTTGGGCAGGTCACATTGAAATATTCAATTCAGGAATAGAACTTTTTTTTTTAAATCTAATTAATTAAAAAGAAGTGACTTATTTTTCTTTAAAAACAAAGATAAATTAAAAATGAGAGTCAATGAAATTGGCAGAAAGCCTTAAAATTACATAACAGGAAACCAAGGATTACACACATGTAAATATATTTTTAAATTTCTAGAAATTCTATCTATCCAGAGCAGCTCTCTCCTTTAAAGTGGCTTTTATTTACTGAAATGAACAAAACAAAAACTTTATAAAATAAAGTGATTTATACTGACAGCCTGGAAAACACTAATCCCATATGCTTAAATGTCACACTGTGCTGTACTATGCAACAGATTTAAAGTATTACATTATGTTATAGTTGATATTGTCACAAAATACTTTTAAACATAATAAAATATAAAATACACTATTTTCCCTCTCCTATCATGAATCACTTTACCCTGTTCGTTTAAAGACTTGGAGTTAAAAGGTTTTCACCACAATAAGCTATTAAGGTCAGATGTTTCACAATTCATAACATAAATTTGTAACAAGTTTCTCTGTTTTTAACTACACAGAAACATCAAGTTATTTCTGAAGGCAATGTTTCCTGCGAGCTCACTTTCTTCATCAAAAGTCACCCATAAGTCAACTGCTCCAGCTATTTCAAAATGAACTTTGTTTGATGGCTTCAGTTATTTCTCTCCCTTCCGGCTAAGGAGTTGCGAAGCAAAGCAAAGCAGAACAGGTATTGGTGCACTGTATTACAGATAGGATCAAATGCCATATAACACAAACCAATTGTTTTGTAGCCAATAGCTAACTTCTAATAACCGAATCACAAAATTACTGTTCATTTCTTGCTAACTGAAATAAAACTTTCTTAGCAAAGATCACCTTGCTGAAAGCTTTGAACATTTTTCTCTTTTGTTTTTATAGGCACAGTAAGCAACAAACAATGTCCCTCACTCCACTCTGCAATACACAGTGGGTTGATTTCTGCACTGACATTTGTTAAATTAAAACTTCTAATTCGTTTCATTTTAATCTTTTAGAGTGGAATAGTGAATTTGGAGAGTAATTGTATTTTGCCCAAAAGAACAACAACCCAGACCTCAAATGCTGTCTGTTTTAAAAGCTTCAACAGTTTGGAGTTGCGTCTGGTTTTTCTGCCCTGCAGACTGCTCACTTCAGAGATGATCGATGCAGAGGGATGAGGATCCTTTAGAAACTGTCTGCTGTTGCAGTACCTGAATGTTATCCTAACTAGCTATATGAAATTTCTTCTATTCTGCTGGCTGACAAGGTGCATCTACATTGGCTTTTTGGCTTCGATGAGCAGTGAGTGTTCTTCCCAAGCCATTTTTCTGATTATTGCACTGACCAGACTACAACTGACTCCACAACATGGCCTCAGAGCTAACAGACTGAGTTTCTTTTACATGAACTTCAAATAGGAACTAAACTGCAGGTGGGCTTAACTACAGCTCAGCCAAAGTGAATTCCCCCAGATGCATACAATATGGATGTCAGGTCCTTAGCACAAACAGCTTGGCTCTGAGGATCTGCTTCTGTTACACTGCACTGCTTGCTAAGGTAGACATATAATTATAACAGGCTATCTTCAGATCCTAAATTAATAGTGGTTGATAGACCTTAGGAAGTCAACTGCCAGATCAAGAGCTTATCCCACAACACCAAAGCAAAAGATAGGCCTGTTTGGAAGGCTTTTTCCTACATACGAGAGAGGTACTGGAGAAATTTTTTCCTTGGATAGTTTTACAGCTTTGTACTTTTGAAAACAGAAAATATGAAACTATGCAGAAACACACATTAAAGCCAGCTACATGGAAAGCAAATTCTATTTGAATTATAATTAATTGTTACTGTGCAGTACTAAATACAATCCAATTATTTACCTAACCTTGATCTTCAACATATAAAATTTATGTCAGATTTTGTTCTCTGTACTTGTATTTGCTGGTAAACTACATCCGTAGGAGGTCCAAGAAAAGCCTTAGACTACACACCTTGTTGAGAAAGTAGAAAACTGTAGAAGTTCTTAAAGTTTTTAAACTGTAGAAGTTCTTAAAGTTTTTAAACTCTAGAAACTCTCAAACTGTAGAAGTTCCAAAACAAGCTTTGGATGACAACAGCAGTCTCATAGGAAAAACACATTAAGTCAAAGTTGATAGGATTCAGTGGTGCTCCTGTAAGAAGCTCAGGCATGAAAAGCACAGCGGCAGTAATGAGCCAAATTTGACTCACACATAAGTAAGCACAACCCAAGTGCAGCCACCAGAACTGCACCCACCTTCACATGTCTACATTTGATAGCCAAATACACTAAGGCTAGTATGAAACATGAGGAAATGTTGCTGTTATCTTATTCCAAGCTGCTGTTCAAGAGCAGAATCAGTGATTAATTGATTGGCCTAAAGGGAAAATGAAGAGAAAAGAACAAAAATAAATCAACGTATGAAATACGTTGTAATATATACCTAGGATCGACCACACTACTGCTCTGTCAGACTGGCCTGCAACTGGGCAATATTCCTGATTGGCAGAGGTCATTAGCAGGGTAAATCAGTTGCTTAAAACCATGAGAAGTTCTAATTTCTTATTTCTATTCAATTTGAACGAGCTACAGTTCTTGGCTAATTCTAGTAAGTTCTTTTTTACAACGAACTAAGAATACCTGTTTTTACCCACCTAAGTAGGTAAAATTTTGAATAGTTAACATATGGACACTGTGAGTGACAAAATATTGATAAAAAGGGTACAAGGAAGACCACCACTGGAACAGAAAAAAATATATTCTACCACACCAAGAGGAAGACACAAGCTGTTTCCTTAGCAATGATGTCCCCACTACACCAAGTAGCTCTGCAAAGATCTGCTAAAGCTGCCTCAATTTGCTAACACATTGTCCTACTGGGGCTAATACCCTGGTTTTCAAGAAGAGTTAATTAGTTCAAATGAAAACCAGGCCATCTAGCTACACTGCTTCTGCTACCTGAACTACCTTGCATGCAGGGCAGTATATAAAAAGACTATATTGTTTATAAAGCTTGTAATAAAGCCCCTTTTTCTGTTTCACTCATCCTACCTTAATTTAATCAAATTAATATATGTATTTATGTAACAGCTATCTTTGCATGGCACTGGGGAGACACTAAGATGTCTTACAAAATTGGTTTTGTCACGATACAGATAAGATTTAAGGTTAGAGAAAGAACACTGCTTATTTAAGAAAAATAACATTACAACTGTCATTATTGGTATTAGCAGCTGAAGTATAATGACAGCAAATGTAATACAGGACTGGAGGAAATTATCAAGGAGGAGGCAACAGGCTTTTCTCTGGCATGTCTAAGGTCTAAAGAAGAAAACTCTATAAGGTTTAAAAGAATAAAAAGAAGGAGCTTAGGAGACCCATAAGGAGAAACTTCAGCTCTTTCAGCTATATGACCTCTTCACTGAAAAGCCTGTCTCCAATCATTTCCAGCTTGCCATAAACTAAGAGAAATGCTAAACAAGTATTTCAGTGGAAAAGATGCAATACACAAAAAGAAGATTTAGCTTCTTCTGCCTAAATGCAAAACAGACTTACATAAAGCACAATCGTCAGCCCCATTTCTTCAGCTGACCCGAAATTGTTGCTGCAGTAACTTTAGAACGGACTTTGTCTAGTAAAGTAACCAATTTGTATGTATTCTTTTTCTTACAGTTTACCAAAAAGCTGAATAACAAACCTAGGTCTTACTTTCTTCCTCTTTTTAAATAAACTTCTTCCTAAAGAACTTAAGCATTAAGACCCAGAGCATTTAAAATCAGAGGATTTTTTCTGGAGAAACAGCCCATTTGACTGACTGAAGACAACAAGGAAACCTGCAGGCTTATTAAAGGACAACAGTTGTAATCACTAATTGAGTGTTTCTCTTCTCCTAAATAATTTCCATGTCTTGGTCTTGTATGAAAACAAACTAATGAGAAGAGGAATAGGAAAATGCATGAATCACAAAGATGAATAAGCAACTGTCACCAGGTGTGATGGAAAGCCAGCAGTTACCACAGGTATTTCTGTAGGAAGGGAAGAAACTCTGCCCTCTAGATGGCATTATGTGCCTGTATATCCCAGATGCAACTGGAGAGACCTTCCAGCCAGTCTAATCCTTTCCCCACCTGCACAGGAAACATGGGCACACATGTCAAAAAGATTAGAAGGCAGTTCTTGGTCTCAGAGGGAAGGTGACTGCTGCACACTGCTGTCCTGGGGCAGAGACCCTGTTTTAGCTGTTTGATGTGGGAAGCAGAGGAAAGGTGCTCAGCCTGAGACAAAACAGAATGGAGGATCTTCCTCACCCTGTATGAGGAAAGGCATCTTACAACTTGCAGGGATGGGCAATACGTGAAAACATATAAAAAAATTGTCTTTATGAAAAAACAAACCTCTCCTTCTACTTGGCATTTAATAGTAATGCAGATCTTAACCAGGTAAATGTACATTACAACATGTATTTATGTAATGCAGGTATCCATGTCCATGCATATGAGGTTATACTGTACCCATGTATAGCTGTTTTGATGACACACTGAAATTAAATAATTAGTTAGTGAGTTATCACATATCTACAGAACCATCAGTGAAAATCAGAGTCAAACGTAACAGATTGAGGTCAGACTATTCCACAATTGATTTATCTATTCTCTTTATATATTTATAACTAATCTTAAAATCTGTGCTTGTCACCATGACAGATTAAACAGACTTAAAAATAATAATTTTGAGTATTTTCTGCTGTGGACTATTAAAGTGGCTGCATAATAAAGCTAGTGAATATTGAATTTCAGGACTATGTTAATCATATAGATTTCACATCTATAGTTAAACGTATAGCCAACACAGGAGCTATGAACCTTATATGCTAGAAGTCAGCACAGCTCCAGTAATTCTAGTAATATGAGTGTAACTATACCTGCCCAGAATCCCAGCTATAATCTCCCATTCTGTATTTCTCCAAGACGAACAAAAGGCAAATAACTACCGAATTAAGAAAAAGTGCATCACCATGCAGACCTTATTACCATTTCATTATTTTTCAAGGCCAGTAAAGAGAAATGAAAAAAGAGAATTATTTTGCTAGTTGCTAGAGTTGTGAGGGATTCAGCTCCAACAGCTGAGATAAATTGATTGAGATTTTCTGTGCAGCCAGTAGAGAATGTCCACAGAATACCAGGTTTTCTTAATAATGTTAGTTTGATATGAACAGCAGCTATTTATTTAGTTTATGAACCACACAGCTGGCATTACTGCCAAATCACATGCATCAGTATGTAAATTAGAAATATAAGGCATGATTCTACAATCTCTGTCACACAGAATCTTTCCTCTGAAAGAGGTGCCACTATGAGCAATGAGTAAGCTCACAGAAAGTGCTTGTGCAGAACTGGGCCCAGAGTGCATACCTAATAGAAACTATTTAAAAAAACTACTGAGTCTCACCCTTTGAAATGATAGATGTGTTGGGATAAACACAGTCACCTAGACCTATAACATAGTGTTGGAAAATCTCATTTCATTCAGCAGGGAGAGTGAATTTTCAATTGTACCACATGCCTGATTGCTAAAAAAGGTAAGTTACGTTATCTACTGATTACTTGCAAGAAGGCACTATACATGGAGAGAAGTGCACCAAAAACTATCATTATTTAAATTATGAAAGTCAGACTGAAATATCAGATTCCTTCACTGCAACCTAGCAAGGACTCTTTGCAGAACACAGTTAACATTTATTTCAATAGAGAAAGTCTGACAGGTTTAATAAAACCAAGATGATTTTCCTTGACTTCTGTGACTTACCTTTTCTTCCCTGACTACGCCTATTCCTCAGACCTTCTGGCACCAAATCATTCTTCTTGTAGCCATATTCAATACTTTGAACTATTTAAGGAGTGTTTGTTGTATCAGGCAAGTAAGTACCACAGAGCTTTTTCTGTGATACTTAACTGTAAGAAAAGAGCTACTGTATTAGAATTTAGAATATCATAGAAAAAAATGAATTTATAATCTACTTTTACAATAAATATATGCAATTACACTTTGTTGTGCTAAAATGAATGTTAGATGCTTCTCTAAGTTCTTTTTTTTGGGGGGGGGGAATTACAGAGCTCAATACACTATCTTGACAATATTACAGATTACTTATCATTTTCACAACTGCATCAACATAATAGGTAAACTAAAGTATCTTCTAAACAGTATCCTGACTAAAATATTAATGTGAATTAAAAATTGCCTTTAAGAATGTTTCTTTCACATGGAAGATGTTGGATTCACTGCCCTGGAAAAGAATATTTTATGTCATTCTACCTTGAGAAGATACAAGTCAAGAATAGCTTAAGTTACTTAACTTTGCCTTTCCAATGTGCCTTGCACCTCACTTGGATAGACTGATGTGTGCGATAAGATCACTGAAATATCTGATGCTACAAAGCTAGCAACTTTTATTAAAACCTAAATTGATTGCATGAGTAGGCTAAAGGAGAAAAATTCTGATACGCAGCAAAATTCCGTTTATAAAAGTAGTTGATGGGGTATGACATGATGTCACACTTAAAACAATTAAACGCAGTTTTAATCTTAAGAGCATAGGAACAGTAGTCAGTGCATATTCTGTTGAGCACTTCACTGACTTGGCAAATTTTGACAGATTACTGCTTCGTGGGTGTTTCATATTAGAAAGCAGAGTCGACCTGGAAGTTTTTACCTTTTCAGCATGTGCCAAAAACTCAGAAGCTCTGCATTTGTGACCCGAAACATTTAACTTCTGAAACACTGCTGTGGTGCTTCACAGAAGATGAGATTCAGTATCTTTCTAACCTACACTTAGAAAAGAAAACAATACCATCTGTTCAAACTAAAATTCCCAGGAGGCATCATGGTTGGCTTTAGAAACTAAGTATTTTAAGCTTTCATTGAACTGAATAGTCAGAAAAATGCAGATATGCATGGCCTCCTCGATGCCGCGTCACCAGTCAAGGAGGCACTTTCTTAATGCACAGACTTATTTATATTAAGGCACTCTCCCATCTCAGGAACAGTAGATTGGCATTCTCCCTCTAATGATAGCAGCAAATGGTTACAGCAATAAAAAACCAGAACAAACCTGAACAGCTCTTCCTACATCCAGTGGGCAGAGCTATTTTCAACATCCCTGTGTAATATCCCTGCTAGATCATCTAAATTTTTTGCATGCCAAAAAAGAAACTGCCAAGAATTTTTACTGATTTAGGAAAAAAAGTGTAAAAGGAGAGAGAAAAAAAGAAGTCCTTTTAGATCCTCAATATTTTACATGTCTGCAAGAAACACATTCTCTTCTCTTAAATACTCTTCACATACTAATTGGATTTAATGCCCTGTCCAGAAGAGGTTTCTATTAGTCTACATCTTCTATATGAAGATATTATTTCTATTAACATCCCAACTGATAAGGTGCATTGACCACTGAAAGCTATTCAGTTTCTGTGCTGACTACGGAGAATGCCGCTTCATGCACTCACCGGCAGCATGTAGGATGGATGGAAAAGCCTCACTGGAAGATCTGAACAGCCGTATGGCATGAGCTGGGAGTAGGGTGGGTAAAAGCATCTGGGAAGGAGATGCATTTAAAAACTGAAGCAGGAGTGGGTGAGAACAGATGGCAAAAAGGAAAGAACCTCATACCACACAGATAAGGAGAAAGGTAGCAGCCGTGAGATTTGCTTCTCAAAGACTAGGACCAGCTGAGCCACTGGCCTACAGTAGAAGAGTTCAAGCATCAACAGATTATAGAACATATTCAGTTTGATAGTACTTGTTTGGTTTTAATTTAAAATGTACTCACTTATTGAGAAGCTGAAACAGTTTGCCAATATGATTTCCAGCAAAGAGCTGGAATAAACTGGACTAGTTTTGAAACCTGTGATGCAAATCAGTCATGATTCATATCAGCCATTGGACAAGTTTCGAAATAAGACTTTCCCTGCCACATTATCTGATCCCTGGCTATGAAAAGAAAAAAAAAAGACTTAGACACAGCTCAGAAAACTAATTATAAAAATCTCCTACTGAAACAATTTAAAAGTAAAATAATCCAATAATTAGGATTAAGTAGGTTGGCCTTCGGTGACTGATCAGCATAATGAATCTAGTTATGTGGATGGTCAAGGCACTGGGCTAAGAAGAGGCTTCTGGCTTAATCAGATTAAATGCATTGGTTGAAACAAGACTGGTTGCTACAAAATATTTAGAACACTGCTACAAAATATTGAATAGTTCCATGATTTTTCTATGCATCTCAGTAAAGTGATACAAATTTCCTGTAAACCCAAGTGAAGCAACTGACGTTTAATAAACAAGAAGTTTTTCCTCACAGGTTTTTTTTCAGAAACTCAGGCTCTCTGCCCTTGCATATGATATGATTCTTTCCATGGAAAATAACATAATTATTAATTTTCTTACAATTTTACATTGTAGTACATGGAAAATGTGGGGAGGGAAAAGAAAGGAAAATCATCTCAGAGCAAAACAAAAACCATCAGCACCCCACTCAAAAAGTTATCTTCTCAATCCACTCAAAGGAAATATGTACCCTTCACATATTTATTTTTTATTTTCCTTATATTTCATTGATATCATGCCTTTCTTCCCCTGCAGCGTAGTAAAAACATAATACTTCCTGATTTGTTTAATGGTGATGATACCAGGGAAATTATCCCTCTAATATATTTGAACATTTAGCTTATTATCTTTAGTGAGTTTTCTCCCAAAGCTCAATTTATTAAAACAAAACACATCTTTCTATGATGAACTGCAAAGGGCAAGAGGGCAAAATTCTATAATTAAAATTAGAGTGGTTTCATGACTCTTCCCTACAGATACTGCTTCTACTGCAGCTTAGTTTACTGAAACTTTTATTGAGTCTCACTCACCCGCAAGCAATGAGATTTTCACACATGAATTAGGCTTTTCATTTGATAACTGCAAGGTTACAATTTAATGCTACCCCAGTGGCTTGCTATTTGGTGAAAAATACAAGGTTGTGAGCAGCCTTCAATTGTCACTTTTTGAGGCCAATGAAACTCGTGCCAATTGCAGAACTTCTGGGAGGGAAGCAGGACACTCAGCAAACTATGGGAACCGCTTCCTTGTTAACAATGTTTAGTTTAATTTGAACATAAATACTGTGGTTTTAGCAAGGCGTTAGTTGTGCTAGTCATAGGCTTAGGTAGCTAAATCGTCTCTTTTGAAGAGCGGACACTGCTCCCACATAACCAAAACTCATTAATTCTCCATAACAAGGTGAGGGTAAGCTGCCCACCTAACAGGGGAGCACGAGGCATGCTCATTCAGCCGTGAAATACAGCAAGTGCCAGCAAAAATATGACGTCCTATCCTAAACACAGGTACTACCCATCCTGTAACAGATGGATGTACTCACACTCTGCATGTCCTTTCAATTCCTCAAAAAGAAAGGGGAGTGTGAGTAGATATTGGAAAGGACATAACACCACCAATAAAATTTCTGTATCCTACAGATCCCTTTTTTACACGCAAAGCAAAATATCGTCCAAAACAATCTCCATTAAGTACTCTTGGCTCATTTAGTTTTCAGCAATCCCAGGCAGCTTACTTTCTTCATAATCAACCAAAAGCAAGTAACTTTCTAAGAAAGTTGCACTACTGCAGTTGCAAAAAAGTTTGGTAGAGCCGGAACATTTCATACAGTTACACAAAGTTAATTCATACTGAATTATCCTCACTGCATAAATGTCTGTGCAAATGAGACTTTAATAAGCCTTCAAATCTGACACAGTATTTATCACTGATTAAATTTTAAAAATCAAAGTAACTATGGCTTTTACAGACATGTTTATATTAAGACTGACACTAGCTCAGTAGATCAGTTTAATTCACTTGCAATTACGCAGGTGCTCGGGCAGCCTGTATTTCAATCACTGAAGGCTAAATTGGGGCAGAGAGTCCATAACTCCATATTGGATAATAAAGCTCTGGGACAGTCTTAAGGCATTTACAGTCACTAATTTTCAAATATAGAATATTCTTAAAGTTTTCCTTTGTGCACTGTGACTGTGTAAACTGTTCTTGCTGGAAACAATAAATGGTATACAATCTTACTATGAGAGGCCATAAAATGTCTAACATACCCAAGAGGGCAAATTAAGGTTTTGTGAAAAATCTCCAACTTACATGCACATGACTTTGGAAATACAACATCATTGTTTTACTGTAATTGTGTATATACCTACATATATCTGAAATTGCTGTATGGGGGGTTGATGCATTTCCAGAATAGATTATATTTTTTGTACATTTCAGTCGGCCATTAAAAAAAAAAAAAGAGAGGCAATTCTTTTGGTGATGAAAGCAGATTAAAAAAAATGACATTCCAACAAGGAGTTGCTATGTTATTCACTGTACTTCATTAATATTTCATTTTTTGCAGCACTACAAATACACAGAGACGTTACCAGAGATTTTTGTTCTTTGTAAGAGTTATAAGGCATTTGATCATAACTGCTGAAGTAAATTAAGCGGCATTTCAAGAGCAGCCAACTAAAAATGCTGAAGGCACAAAGGAGTTTTTGATATCCAGCAAATCACAATTAATTTCAACTACATAAAATGAGATATAAGATGGTATGAACCATTTGTTATTTGTCATCTGTTTCATTTGATTAGAAACATATGGTATTTATCAGTCAGTGGAGTGGAAATAGAATTTGCTATAAGTGATAAAAGGTGTAAAAGGAGCAAGGGGAGAGTATGTATATATGTTTCTTACCAAACTATGTAATAGCTTTCACTTGGGCTGACTACAAAGATACTTTGTTACAATGATTTGTATTGTTCAGTGCGAAAATTTCTAGGTTAATCAGAAGTTCATAAAACCTGAAAAGTATTACAGAAATTTATTTGGCAATAAATTTGACAGCACCCAAATATAAGAAAAAAAAAGTTAAATACAATTCCAGTGATATAGAAGTCATTTAAAGAATATTTTCAATGAAAGTGAAGCCTCACCCCTTTTTCACACTTAGGTTTGACAATTTCCTGGTCCGCATCCAACAGTCCAAGATGACTATGGTTTTCCTTGCATTGAAATTCCTGAAGAATACCACCATGTACCTCATATCTACCACGCCAACACTCCAGGAAGGGAATAAACAATTTATTTTATGTATGGAAAAGAAACTTTTCCCATATACATACTCAAAAGAAAAGAAACTAAATAACCTAGTATATTGTATATGTATCACCTAAACTACTCATTTATCCCTGTGCTGGTAGATAGCTTTTCTCTTTTGGTACTTCATTCACTTGAAACTTAGCTTGGACTTATCCAGGTTTTCCTTAGAAGTACCCTGTTATATACATTTACATACATGTTTATTCACACTTACATATGGTCCTTCATTTCAAGAGGAACTCACTGTAGCAATAGGACAATGAATATAGGTAGGGAGAATAGAATACTTTTATAATGTTCTAACAGATTAAGGTACATCATTTAATGAGCTACACTTGAGCAACAAACAAACTAATACAAAGAAATATTAAAAGATTTCTTAAAAGTGCTGAAACCCAGGAAATGATGCTACTAGGTGTTAATGGATTTAGTCCCACATTTTTACTATTTCTGTTATTACTAGGTTCTGTTCAGATACTTCAGATTTTACAGTGCACAGATGGAGGACCAACTTTAATAAGTACTTTATTAGCCTTGCTGATTTTATTAATTGTTTATGATACAGTAACATCTAATCATGTAAAGTAAGATTTAAAATTGACACCCACAGCAAGAGAACTAACAAACAGTAATTTTTCATTCTTTTTTATATAGACTAATAAATATTTAGAATAATTACTCTGCAAATAGTAAAGGATTAGAACTGCTAATTGCATATAACTTCAAAAAAGTATGTCTCTTAATTAATAAACCATAGAGTCTTTGACATTACAATTTGTATTCTTCAAGAGAAAAATCAAGTGCAAGAATATGTAATGTTAAACAACACAAAATTAGCAACACTTTGTTTTAATTATCTTGGGTCACAATTAATGTTGGCCCTGCAGTTCATCTTTCTACTTTGATAGCTCCTCAGACTATTTATGTAGATTAATTCTTGAAGTACTGGCATTCACTAATATATGTTTTCGAACAAGCCACTGCACAACACTGACATGACTGAGGAAACCTATTCACTGACCTTCCAGAACTAGACTCTGTCTGTCCATTACATTATGTTATATATCTGGGCAATTTGCCACAACTGATAAAGATTGTGACATTATTGAATAACTTCCAATCAGCTGGGGACATAAAGAACTGCAACTGTCACGCAGACTAATTAAGGCAAAGCAAACACAAATAGTGCATATTTGGAAACAGAACACCACAAGGAAACTACAGTCATTCCCCATTGACAGATAAAGCAAGACTATAGTAAACTGTACATTTACCAGAGTTTTATGTGCCTTAAAAATTAAGTATCATGTATTTTTTCCCCAGGCAAAATTACAGTTAATATAAAATATGTTTATTTTACAGACAGGCTAAGATTTTAAAGGAAAGAAAAATGTCAGAGACTGCCTTTTAGATTCTGTATTTAGATCCAAACATGATTATAACTGTTCATATTTTATTTCCAATAGAGTCCTCAAGATCCAGAGTTTTCATTTGAATAGAGTATAACTCAAAATAAAAATTATGATTCAAAAGAGCCTTTACACTTAGGCAAAAATGTACAGGCTAAGTGATGAAGTCTTTGTTTACAAGATGCCAATAAGATCATTCTTATTTATCCATACCTATAACACTACATAGACATTTGAACAGAAGAGAATGGAGGAAACACTTGATAAGTTCAAAATATGCCTTTGTACTAGGTCAAAAGTATATTAAAATACGCATAGTCTTATTCTACACATCGAAACCCATGCTTCTACCAAGGAGCACAAAATAAGTTCACATATATAGTGGTTACAGTCTTACCTACACCTTGTCCATGGTTGCCTAAGAAAACTTCAAAACTTTTCCTCTAGTTAACAATTACCATAAGGTGCACCATTTTGCATCCTAATTTTCCAGAAACGCACTTAAATCAGAGTGTGCAATTCTCCATGCAGTCTACCAGGACATACACTTCCCGCCACCTAGCAGTAAAAAGATCTGAGCCCTCCCAAGCAAGCAATCCAACAATTAAAAGTTGAGCAATAAGCTACAATGAAGCAACGCTGGTTTTATGACAGTTGTTAAACCACGTGTATCAGTCTTACAATATTAATAATTCTAGAATCATAGGAACTTTTAGATTGGAAAAGACCTTTAAGATCACCAAGTCCAACCATTTGATTTATTAGCATTAATATGTAACTTCATACTCCGGTTTCTGATAATGTGCTAGTACATTTAATAATCTGGACAACTCAAGCAAACACCATTGAAATTGAGATAAAACCAGTAAGACAAATTTTTATTATTACATGGTGCCAATTAAATTAAGACTAATGTAGGAATTTCTTTTTAAAGATATCTGATATTCAACATTAGAGAGGGATCCTTTCAGTGGTTCTAAGACTACGCTTCTTGTTCATCCTTGGTAAATGAAACATAAAAAAACCCCACCCCGTAACATGAGAACAGGTGAACTGTGAAAGATTGGATTTATACTACAGGGTGATTCAGTGCCAAAAAAAGAATGAGGCAGGGAGGCAGGGTGTTTTTTTCTGTGTGAAATCGTTGTACTTCTTACCTCCAAAGCTTTCAAACGCTCCAACAGCAATTTTGTCTTTTCTTTTTCCTCTTCAGTGCTGCTTTCACTTCTTGAATCTTCATCTGCTGGTGTGTGGTTTTTTTCCATGCCTTCTTTACATTTCCTACTGTCTTCTGACAGCTTTTCCTGAAATGTTTTTTTAAAATGTCATTAATCACAGTTGCAAATGAAGTTAACTACGCAAATATCTTCAATCCTCCCTTGCAGGTGAATGAAAAAGACAGAGCAAGTTGCTATTAACAGTTGCAGTACTAAATAAGTTGAGTTATGAAGGGGCTATGAAACATGCTCCTATGCCAATTGTGCAAAAGTGTATGCACAATTTAACTGCTATATTTACTTAAGACTTCTTAAAAGTGGAACTCATCATCTTTTTAATACATTAACTTGCATTTTCTTCCTTAAAAGTTGCAATGAAAACTGAGCATACCAGCTTTCAATGAAAGCCTTTTGCCACTGAGATAAAAAGCAGTTCATTGAGGAAAAGCTGACATATGTTCATGCCTAATGTATTTCACCTTTCTTCATCTAGAGTTAATATTTGAATTACTAAATAAAGGGCTGATAACCAAGCTACCACATACTGATTTAAGATTCACACTAATATGTAACTGCAGAGAATCAAACTGACACTAAAATTTTCAGAAGTGTCCCAGTCTATTACAAGACAGTCAGATTGGGTTATTATTAGCTGCTGTTGCTGAGTGGACTATGGCTGCTGAGTTTTACAAGAGGTCTATAAAAATCATAGGACTGAACAATGAATCTTACTGACTCCATTAATTATGTGTCCAAGTTTTGTGTTGAGAGAATGAGTTAGAGCAAGGAAAACATTGAGACTAGAAGCAGGCAATGTAAAATAATGCCCAAAACAACAATGCAAACACATAGGGAAAAAACAGAACTGCACAGATGTACAGAGTGAATTATCATCTGAGTGCAACACAAAGTGGACAGTCTCTACCTTGTAAACCATGTTCTCTGACTACATAAGCAGATGCACTGTGACAACTATTGAGAAGATTAAGGATGGAAAATGTGAGGTAAATCAACATGAAATAATGGATGCCAACACAAATCTGGAGAAGTCCTTTAATGAGCTTTTAGCTTTCTTCATGTGCCTTCTTGAAGAGTCTTATAAGCAAAAGCACGTACTTTCATGATCTCTGGGTTAGTCTATAAGTGAGATGTATTTCCCATAATTACTACAGAACACAAACTCTGTCTAAGCATAAAAATACACATTTTCATGAAGGACTGGCCCAGCTTGAATAACTGAGCAAATACAACTCTTCAAGAGTTAAGAGCAAGACATTATCCTAACTAAACCCCATAAAAAACAACTGATTGAAAAATCAGCAGTATGGATCACATTTCTAACAATATCTTTTTAAAATATTAACTAGCTTAGAAATTGACCATTTCTATGTTAAAAATTGAATCAAGAATCAATTTTATAAGGTATGGGCTTAATCATGGAATATTCTTACACAAACCATATAGGCACAGATGTCATTCTGAGCCTCAAAACACAGATGTCAAGGAGTCATTCCATAAGGTTTCCAGCATTAGTGCTATCCTGATCACAAAGGAAAGTCTTGCTTGCTACTTACTGGTGCAACGACCAAGCACCTGTAAATGAGCCATTAAACCACTTTCCCTTCAAGTTGCCCCAATGAGTGCATTGCCATAAACCACTGATGAACTCAGAGAACAAACAAACAAACAAACAAAAAATTGAAGAAAATTGACTAGGTATCACTTTGTTATAATTAAAACATGAGCAATCAAATTTTGAAAAGAATGTGACATGAATTCAGTGTGGCTAACAACGGAAGAAAACATAAACATCTGCACAGGAACACCCTTCCTGCTCAATCTAGAGAGCAGCATTTTCAAAGGAAAAGTAGAAGAAAGCATAGGTTACGACACTCCATCACAGAAAGGGGAGTAATGCAACTTCTCACAGAGTAACCCCCAGTCACCTAAAAAAGTAACTCATTCATCTTCTAGTTACAAAATTTGATGAACTTTGCACACTAGTGGCATAATCAAGAATACATATCATGTTTTATTACAGTGCACAGAATACCTCAAGATACTTACTACTGTTACCCCTGCTCCAGTGTGTAAGTTCATGTATTTTCCAAACTATTTTATTACTCAGCCATAATAAATGAGTTTCAGTGTTTCAGACATGGGCTGGAAAAAGTCCCTGATATGTCACCCACCTTACCTAGAAAAGCTACAGAATAGAGGAAAGCATTACTTACCTTAGAAATCGTGCTTAGGCATGCAATTTGCTAAGGGCACTGCCCTGTCACTTTAACCAGTTCTACATGGGTGACATACGCTAAGGGTAGGGTGGAAAATCCACACTCAAGAAAGCAAGCAGATGCTTCTTAAACATGCTCTATGCTTGAAGTCAAGTAAGAGGGAGGATGACAAAGGCTTTTGGCATGACAGAATCATCTTAAAATGCTAATATCAAAGGCAGCTGCCAGCTGAGGGGAAGCAGGAAGGAGCAGAGAGAGATTTGGAAGAGAAAATGTGTATCTCCTGTATGATGTTGACCAAATCCTGCAGAAAGCTCTGACAAGAACATGCTGAAGGCAGCGAATGATGGCATACAGCAGATTATTCCTTTTTTCCCTCTAAATTCCTTTACTTGTTGTGTTACCTCAAATAAAGATCATTTTTTGCATCTCCTGAACAGTCTGTTGTATGTCTCATGTATCGCACAATTAAAGGCAGGCTGGGTTTTCAAGACAAATAGCAAAATACTCTCCAGGTCAGAAGTCCAGCAAAGGCAGAGTATGAGCTATCCTGCTGCTCAATACGCTTTAACTTCTGTGAAAAGGTTACAGATGGAAATGGTGCTCTGGAAGTAAGCGAGAGACAAGAAAAAACTGACAACCCATCTCTTGGTCTCCCCAGAATCAATAAGATTTTAAGACACATGCCTGTACCATAAGAGGTACAGCAGCCCGATGAGAATTCTGCAGTAACATCTCATCTCTAATGTTCTGTGCGCACAGACAATAAAAAAATTAAACATTCAAATCTCACTAGATGGAAACTCGAATTATGCTGTGCAGGGTAGACCAGTTCCCACAGAAATTAATGAGAAACTTACAATAAACTCCCACATTGTGTAAGCTTCTCAAGCTGGTTTGAACTGTCATTGCTTTTCTGAAACCAACAGTATTTTGTAAATCTTAAATGACATCCTGCCATGACTGTTATTGCAAAGTATTCAGTGTGTTCTATACATGAAACAAATAGCACGTGGATGATGACCCCTTGGATCAAACACTATGGGCCCTATAGCCAGGAAAAAACATGAGATGAAAACAGACCCTGCAGTATGGAAATGGCAGATTTCTAGAATCAATGGGAAGATATAAATCACTGGAGACATTGATCTATGAAGCTATACAATGCAGAGGCCTGACTGAGAGTTACCAGAAAGCTGGTTTTCAGTTAGCTGAAGTAGGAAGGAGCAGTATAATACTCCCTCTTTCACCTGAAATTACAAATGACAATTTACTGGAATTTTCAGAATATAAATAAATACGCAGAATATAAAGCCAATCTTAACCCTTTCACCTACCTTTCAGAGTACTGAACAAGAAAGTGTTTTCACTGTTTATAAACAAAATGAGTAACTATAATAACAGAAAAGATCATATTGAAACTTTCAAAAGATAAGAGACCGAACTGCCTATTTCAGAAATTACTTTCTACTTCATTTCAAGAAAGGCAAAAGGCTGCTGGCCCTCTGGACACAGCATTAGTCATTGGGATGCCTTTCCTCTACTCGTCACCTTTTCAAGGAATAGCCAAATGTCAATGGGACACCTACCCAGCTATTTCTTAATTGTTATTATTTCAGAAATTATTATACTTTCGAAGTTTTATTGCTAGTATCATCAGCTGTCTATTCTTTGCCCTTTCTTCTTTCTTAAGATGCTCTCTAGGAATTACACTACACACGCAAAGATTAAAAAAAACTGGAAAAAAATGAGCTCACTTTAAAATATTACGATTTGTAACTATGAAATTTTAAACCAAGAAGAGTAAATGTCAGATAACATAAGGGGAGTGGGGGGTGGGAAAAGGAAGCTAGAATAAACCTATTCCAGATTTTCTTTTTTACAATGAAAACCATGATTAGGCACTAATTGGAATAAGGGTTCTTCTCTGGCAGTAACGATAAATACATGATTTGAAATGATCATACAGTTCCCCAGTGAACTCATATTCCAATTGTTCCTGATTTAAGATTTTACAATGCAGGAACTACCTATCAAGGAAGAGGCCTTTAGGAAAACAGAAATCACGAACACTGTTAACCAGCAGACAGGTCTCCACAGGAGGAGGTCAAATAGAACCAGCAGCAGCACAGCACCTGCCACAGCTGTCGACATTGGGAAATGCAAAGTCCTGCACTGGGGGAGGAATAACCACCAGCACCAGCAGAGACTGGGAGGCAACTGCATAGGAAGATACCGGTTGCAGGGAAAAGAGGAGGTGGAGCCAGACTCTTCTTGGAAGTGGCATGATGAAAAAGATGACAGGATACAGTGGACACAGCTTGGAACATGAGAAATTGAAATTAGACATTAGAAAAACTTTTTTTTCTTCCCACCACCTTCCCTGAGGTCATATGGTCACTGGAACAAGTTAACCAGGGAGGTTCCCAAAATACAGATATTGCAAAGTTCAGTATTATAGCCACTGGGCAAGTGGCTATAATAATAAACCATATAATCCTGATGTAACTGGGTCTGGATTCTACAGTACTGATTCTGAACAGCAGCATTTCACAAGGACATGTGACAAAATTCTGATTGAACCAAAGAGGAATTGAAAAAAGATCAAGATCTTTGAAATGTTGATCTTCCCAGTAAGCGTTGAATGCTTGTCTGAAAATTGATTAGTATTAATTAGAGATGACATCTTTTCTTATAGAAGCTAAAGATCATTTTTATGGGATAAACACAAGTTCTTCAGAGAAGTGAAGTGTTTCAGATGCAATGCAGCAAAGATCCCTCAGATACAAATGATCTCTATTTCAATTTTGGGTGTGAGATTGTGATGCCTGAGTATTTTGGCATTTTTTCTGAATTCCTTTTAATTCTTCAGCTTCTGAAATTTATTAGAGAAAACGCTTTCAAATGGTTGCAAATTCTTCTGAGTCATGTCTGTAATTTTCCAAAACCACACTTTAATCACACTTTTAACCCAATAATAAAATACATGTAGGATATGTAATTAAATAGTTGTTATGATTGGTCATAAGCACTTACTGAAAAAAACCAAAACAACTTAATTATTCACAATGTAGTTATTAACAGATTGTATATACAGACAATGGTAACAGCAATGGGTTGTTACCTGCCATCCCAGAATCCAAAGAATATGGAACCCAAGCTAAGTGTTATCTTAGCATCTCAAAACATTTAGCACTTTCCATGGTGTCTCAGAAGCTTCCACAGGACTTTCTAACTAAGATATTTACTAAACAGTTATCTTAGATTTCAGTGACTGAATCTGGTGATCCAGGTACACTATACTACACTGCTAACTAACACTCCTTCCTGCTGTAATAAAGGTACTCTTAACCTCGAAACCCAAACTGCAATTTACAAATTTATATATAGAATTGTTGATATATGCGCTGGTTTTGGCTGAGATGGAGTTAATTTTCTTCATGGTAGCTGGTATGGAGCTATGCATTGTATTTGTGCTGCAGTGTTGATAGCACAGGGATGTTTTAGCTACTGCTGAGCAGTGCTTACAGAGAGTCAAGGTCTTTTCTGCCTCTCACTCCACCAGTGAGTAGGCTGGGTGTGCGCAAGAAGCTGGGAGGGGACACAGCCAGGACAGGTGACCCTGACTGACCCAAGGGATATTAAACACGACACAGCATCATACTCAGCAACAAACTAGGCTGAAAGGTGGTGGAAGGCTGCTGCTCAGGGACTGGCTGGACATCAATCAGTTGGTGGCAAGCAATTAATTTGCATCACTTGTTTTTGCTTTTATCTCTGTTATTTTTCTTTTAATAACAATTTATTATTATTATCATCATCATTCATTTTACTTCAAGTATTAAATTGTTCCTATCTCAGCCCACGAGTTTTCTCAGTTTTACCTTTCCAATTCTCTTCCCCTCATCATGCTGGAGTGGGGAGTGAGCAAGTGGCTGTGTGGTGTTCAGTTGTTGGGCAGGGTTAAACCATGACAACGTAGTAATAAAATGTGGGTGTCTTTTTCTTGCAAGGCCATTCTATAGTCTTGATGTACTTTTAGATGATGTACTTTCAGTGTTATTTTCACTGCAGACCTCCTAGTGAGCAGCACTATTCTTCACTGCGAGTGAACAATATGAAACGAAAATTTCCAGATTGTTGATGTAGACAGAAACTATAGATGAGGGTTTCTTTGTACTTTCAGGGGAAAAACAGCCCCAAGCTATGCACAAGTAGCTTGGTCAGACCGCATAAGCTGAAAAAAGGCAGCAATTGCTCCAAGGACTAATGACTTACAATTCCAACAAGGCTAAAATTGTTTTCCAGGGGCACCTTACTCCCCTTTCTCCCCCACCATGACCTTTTTTTCCTTAATCATAATTAACACTTGTTTACTGTGGCTCAATCCCTCTTGAACATGCCCTTTGAAATTTTGCAGTATCTTCTAATATGCTTTATAACCTATTTCATGCAGTGAAACCTGAGATGTATAAGAGACACTTGTATGTTAAGTGAGAACAATGTGAAGTAAGAGTGATGAATTCAGAGTGTTTCCTGCAAGATGTGGCACAGAAGCAGTCACTGATATCACTGTGACCTGAATATGTCTGTTCCATTTACAAGGTTATTTTTTTAATTTTTATTTACTATTGAGAATGCCATTAAACATGATAACTCAAAAAAAAAAAAAAGTGAGCAAGCAAGTTAGAATGTACAAAAAAAAATATAATTCCATGCAACTAGACAGTGCAATCTAAATGATCTCTGAGTATAACGTTGCAAAAATATGACTTCTGGTTTTACCTTGCTTACTTCTATCTATGTATTCAGCTATTTTCTCTTCCTTTATTTTCTCCCAGTGGAAGGATAGACTAAAATACAGCTTTGTTTTAGACAGCACATCAGCAAGTGTAGTAATAATATATTTTTGTTTAGCTAACAGCTTTTGTTAAGAACAAGCTGATCAAAATTGAAAGAAAAGAATGCACATCTATCACAGAAATTTTACAGAAACATCCTAAATTGTTCACAGTTTAACATTAACGTTGTCAGGAAAAGGATATGAAACTCTTCTTTTTGATCTCTGGATTTTACTTACAAAGTGAACTGAGTGAGCAGTAACATTCCCCAGATTAAGTATATGTGATGGGTAAGAGTACAAAGCACTTTCTTTATGTTTCTGCTATGAGCCTCCTACCACTGGCATATCAATCTAAATGTATTATTCTTAACTCAAAACACTCCTCACTAGTACAAGCTATCACCCCTATTGAAGAGGTCTGCAGTAACACTAATAAATTTCCTGATGATGCTTTTATTGGCTGCTCCATGCATCAGAAACATCTATTTCTTTCAAAAAAGTTCAGATTAAAAGGACTGCAAAAGAAGAAAACCTTCCCAGTGAAGTTCACTTTTAAATGTACTTATCAGATCAGTAAGAGCGTATAGGAGTTTCTTGTCTTCAGATACACAGCTAAACGTCAGTCCTGAGTGTCAAAGTGAACTACACTAACCTTGCAACCAATTACTGCTGTTGCCACCATCCTGTCTTTAGCAAACGGATATTCACATTATCAACAGCACCCTGGCCTCTGGCACTTTGTCTATCAGAATGAAAGACTGACCATTCTGGAGGTGACTCTTCCAAGCCGGGTTTCAGGCACAGTGGTGGCAGGGCAGTGTGGCGATACCTCAGCATGTTTGTTGTTCCTTTTCAAAATGGAAGACTTCAGCTACACTGAATGGTGAAGTTAGCAGCAGAAAAAAAACCCACCCTGTTCTAGAAGCTAAGCTGTTCCTTCTTCCTATGTGTATATATGATATTATGGGAAAAACACGCAGCGTGATTTTTCATATAGCTATTCTCTTATAAATTGGTTCATTATAGTACCATACTTAATCACTTTTCCTTCCAGGAACCCTACATGCATTTAAACTTTCCTGAAGGAGTTTGTAAGTATTAAAGAAACTATACTTGGCTAAGGTGACAGTATTGAAGTATCTTCCTTTGACTGAAGAACAAACAAGCCAAACTATTCTGAAAATTAAATTCAGTAAATTTTATATAACAGCAATTTAAAACAATAGAATTATTCTGGATTTAGACTGCTAAAAGAAGCTGACTTTCCTTCCCTTTGCAGACTTTCTTTTTAAAAATAATTTTCAAAGAGAGAATGTGAATACAGCATCATCTCCTTTTTTTTTTTACTCAGCAAATAAACAAAATTTTACCTTTTTTTTCCCCCCAACTTTTAAAGTTTAAAAAGTAACACTTTACGATGGTTGAATCCCAGTTCAGAATGCAGAGTGAACAATATCTTTTACGGAGATGTAGAAATAGGGAGACAGCAAGTGACTTGGCCATACATAAGACCCAACCTTGGAATACCAATACTGGTTTTTCAACTTTTCTATCCAAACACTTCAGTCACTAGACAGCTGACTGCAGTAAAATGGTGTCTATTTCTTATTCATTATCCTTCCTCAGAAAACACAAAGGAATCTATAGCTAAAAATACTTCTTTCTTACTTGCCTGACCCTCCTGCCCAACCTGAACCCCTCTGACATCACACCAGGATGGGCAATGCTGTGTCAGGTCAAGAAAGCACTTCTGGATCCTCACATGGATCGGGACAGGCTACAGATAGGTAAGACTCCCTTATTAAAATTTTCTTTTGCTAAAGAGCCAGGAGACATGTTACAGACCTGGAAGCACTAAAAGCAGTTGCAAGATGGCAGATGGAAACTCCCTGGAGATGTTTCTACTCTACTGGGAAACAGAGCAGGTCCTAAAGTGGTGCAGAGTTCCACAGCAAGAGTGCCTCAGCAGCCCTGCAGAGCTGCTTTCTCATACAGCCAAAGCATGGGCTGCCCTCCACCTGCATGCCAGCACAGCCCTGCTGCTGCTGGTAGACCTGATCTGATCTGCCTGAAGAACACACCAGCATAAAGAGCCCCAGGTTGGCTTTCACATGTGAATATACTGGCATCTCTCCAAGCAGCAGGTAGATTATCTCAAAACTGATATTTGCTATAAACTCCAGGAGGTTATCCAGTCCCTCAGGATTACCAAACAGAGGCCTGTTAGAGCCATATTTATTTCTCTCAAATATACCCCTGAATTAGAAACAAGGCAACCAGAACACCACCATTAAGAGCAAGATTAAGGCTGCAGACAACCTGCTGTGGGGAAATGGGAAGCCCCTGTATACATTATGATGACCTGTGTCAGTCAGGCTGTGAACCACATCATCACATTGCTTTCCAAAGAGTGTCTCTGAAACTCTGTTATGCCTGTTTCATATGTATAGGCTTCAGGCAATGTATACGGGCTGACTTTTGTGGATTCATCCCACAAGAACTAGAAGAAAGATACAGCACAAGACAGAAACACTATATTGCAGAGGAAAATGGAAATGGAGAATTACAATCAGTATAATACATAACAGTACCATCAAATCAGTAAAGCTTCACCTCTTGTTACTCTAGATAGAGGATTCTGGGAAGGAAAGAACAGCTTGTTTTCTGAGAAACAAGCACACGAATGGCACATTTCAGTTATGAGACTTTATTGTGTTAAATGTGATGCCATTGCTTTGTTACTGTATTCCAAACAAACAAAAAGGGAAAGCTATTTGCACATATGTTCCTTTCAACAAGACTGTCATTTAGAACAGTGAGTGAGGAGCACCATCACTCTCCTTTGGGGGCAAGAATCCAACGTCATTTTAGCTAAATATGAGAACAAATATTTACCAGAATCTTTGCACAGTGGTGGAAAACCACCAGAAGAAAAGTCATAAAGAATTAGTTGTTAGTGAATTAGCCCTGAAGTTCTCTGTACAGAAAAGCAGCCCAACAGCAAATGCTTATCTCCATGACAGCCTTAGATTTCCAGTGGAGCTCCCAAAGGTGCAGGTGGCTCCTCTTCTGCTTTCTCTGGAAGACACAAAACTGCTAAGTGTTGCCTAATAATATTCTCCTTAGCAGCTTAGGAAATGGTTGATGCATCCTGTGGGCACTTCCAGTCCAGAGATAAAAGTTTAATTTTAAGGATATATTTCCTCTTTCTGCAGTAGAAGTTAACATTAAAAATCCTATGTGAATTTCAGCTAGGGAATTCAAGTAGTGCTGGTTTTATAATTCATGGCCATGCCCCATCTATAAAATGTTACATATCAATGTCCTGAACATTAAGCTTGTATAATTTTGTCTTAAAATAAAATTATATTCCCAATAGATACGATTTTTCTTCTCATGAAAGAGCTGTTGACATCAACGGCTGTGCAAATTAGAAGTGACAGTCACAACAACTGTTCCACATTGGAGTCTCAGAAAGCACGCAGACAAAAAATTGGGTTGATCTGGCCAACAATGCCACCTGAAATGTGCCTGTATCACTCACATAGTCACACCTCTCTGACATGTGCTTCAGAAAGCAACTGGCAAAACCCTCCAGACTACACGACCGAGAGCTACAAGTCTTGTAGGGCTGGAATTATTTCACTTTTGTACTGTATCAGTATTGAGTATTTATAGATAAACTGTTTCTTAGCTTTGGATAAGGCAGGCACATGTACACATCTTCATATTCAGCAAGGGGGCAGAAAATGGAACTGAACTTTCTTATATTCAAAGCCACTCCTCCTGTGAAGCGGTAGTGTGAGTGAATGATTGCACTGATGGTGATGCCTTGAAATGGGACAGATGTCCCCCATGGAGCTGTATGCCATTATTCTCCTGGTGCTCACTACTGCCTGAGAAATCTCTTCTGAAGTCATTACTTCTCAAAATCTTGTCATCCCTCCACCGTGAAAAAATAAAAACTGGGCTGAAACACAGTCACAGCTCTTACTCAGTGAGAAGAGCAATCCAAATACTTAGGCTACAATTGCTCAAATTTGATACCAGTATCATCACATGGGAGCCAAAATGAGCAGTGAAGCAAAAATGAGACAGTGGACATACCCCTTACAGAAAGAAACAGAAGGAATCCATCTGTTCTCCTCTGCACCAGGGGCCAAAGAAACCTGAAAATGTGCCCTGATATTAAGGCTACCTGTAATCCCCAGCAGGTCTTTGAGCCAGACTTCCCTTGGTGTGGACTCAGCAGCACTGACCTCAGCACAGGAATCATTTTCCTAGACCAACCCCCTAGCCCATTACTCCTGTCTTTCCCCTCTTGAATTTGTATAGTCAATCTCTGAAGACCTACACTGTCCAGTATGATGAAAATCCCTTCTAGTACCCTAGACCATGACAGCTGGTCAAAGACACCTGTACTAGCAGAGAGGTTGAGGGATGACAGGGCCTGTGATGTTAGATGGGGTGGGCTTCATGCTATCTACAACCTGGGATTTCAGTTCCTGCTGATCAGAAGAATGTGTCTGGTCCACACAGCAGTCTTTGAGTGTAAATCTCAAAGAAGCACAGTGGGGTTCTGAAAAGGTTACAGCCCCTGCAGTCACAAGTTTTTATTTCCCTGTTTTCAATTCCTGTATCAAAATCCCTGATCTCCCAAAAGCAAATCCCACTTCCATATTCTGTGATACAAGACAGGCTAGAGTTGCTTGAAGACCATCAAAGCTCCACTTTGAAATTGATTCCTTTTCTATTAAAAGTATTTGTACGTTAAACAAACTCCTTAGGGGAAGTAAGCTTTTTTCAAAGTTTACATGGAAATATGATTTTTTTTTTCTTTTTTAAAATCTCTTCATTATCTGGCTCAGTACTTCTAACAGTTCCTGTTATCACAGAAGTGGCAGTTCATACATGTGATGACATATTAAATATACTTGAGATTAAATGATACGGTTTTTGCCTTTTTATACAGACAAAGGTTAAAGATGGACAGATAACGTGAATTTGTCCAAGGAAATTGAGAGATGTGTAGCAAATGAAAGAATTAAAATCTAGTCTCCCAAACACAGGGCTTTAAGCAGCAGGTCATCCTTCCTCTCTGATGTGACTGCGCCATGTCTGTCCCGAGCTTTAGCGCACACATTGACAATTCCAGAATTATAACAAGCTGCGAACTTACAACAAACTCTCTTCTTCACCATTTAGATCACTGTACGCTGATATAAAGTCAAATGAAATTAAAAAAAACCCCACTTTAAAGCCTATGAGTGATCTGTAACCAGGCAAAACTCTACCTAGATATGCAGTATTGTGATTAAACAGGAAAGAGAATCTAGGTTTTTTATATCTAAATCACGAGGACAAATTGTCATGGTTCAAGCCCAAGGAAGGGGGGAGATTGTCTTCGAACTCTCGGAGTCGATGAATCACATCATCCACTATTGGTGGTCTTACATCATCCCAGGTCGATGCTGCCAATGAGTGGGCATATGACGATGGTGCACTCTGTGTAAGTTTCCGCCACATGAGCCGTGTACATTCAACCTCATCTGGATCTACGGATGCATCCCTGGCATCTGGCCTACAATAGATCATCTCTACAATGGCTGATTCCCTCAGAGACTTGATGGCTTTCTCGATCATCGTCCAGTTGGCTGAGTGGTTCGTAACATCGTCCTTGTACGGAAACCTTTCCCTCACAGCTGCCAGGAGCCGCCTCCAAAGGCTGAGGGCTCGCTTCTCTCTTGCAATTGCTTTGTCAGTTCTTAATTCCTTAGCAAGTGATCCCAGCTGCTTGGCTTCCTTACCTTCTAGTTCATGACCATCGGCCCCATTGTCCCAGCATCAGAGCAACCAGGTGATGATGTGCTCCCCTGGAAGACGGGTGAAATCTCTTCACATGTTCCGCAGCTCAGTCGAGGTCTGGGGTCGAGAAGTCACCTCTTTTTCTTCTTCTTCCTCTTCATCTGATTCATGTGATAGTAACTCTTCTGCTGTTTGTGCCTCTTGTTTGCTTTTCCCCCTGCTTACAGGGGCAACTGATAGTGTCACAAATTGGCCATTTGGTTTAGCTGCAGTGTCTATTGCTGTCGGGGTTTGAGTAGCTGCTGTACTTGTTGCTGGAGTTGGTGTAGCTGCGGTGTTTGAAGCAGCTGCATTGTCCCTTGCTGTCGGGGTTTGAGTAGCTGCTGTGCT
>NW_009931139.1:0-9207 GCF_000696875.1 Nestor notabilis
TATTTAATATATTTTATATATGAAAAAATATTTATTGTTTATTAAAACCAAACAAAACCCCCAATCAAACAGTAAAAAAAAACCCGGCACCATTCTGCGTTTGTTTTCCTCGGAATCCTGGCCTGTCTCCTGTAAAACTCGAGCTGTTCTGAGCAGCGCAGAGCTCCCCGCGCCTCCTCGCAAGGAAATTGCCCAAGTGGAGCCGGGACACTTTAAGAAACGGTGGTTTTCTGGGTGCCCCTTCCCCCGGGCAATGTCTTTGTTTCAGTGCTCCGGGTTTCCTGTCTTTTCCTTTACCGCAAAAGCCGCCGTGCTGGATCCGGCGGTGGATGCTGCAGAACTTTGTTTAAAGACAAACTGCAGAGGAAAGAGCATCGTGGGAATTCAGGAGGAGACAAGGTAATGCTAAAAAGAAAAAGCATCTGCCTCCTTTGGACTGTTGATTTAGCGCTCTCTTTTATTTAGCTGGTTAGGCTGGAGTTACACTCCAAGTGAAACACCTCTAGGGAGCTTCAACCAGGTTCAATGGATATGACCTTTGTTTGGCTGAAGCCTGTGCAAAATGTGGGTTTGTACCAGGATAGCCAACTCGAACTAGCTATTGCACTGCTAAATTCTATCGGGTCAGAGGTACGCGCGACTTTTATTTTCATGTATATGATTAAATTAATAATGCATTTGCCGTATCTCGCCTGTTTAGCTACACGGAGGTTAAAAGCTGTGGTTTATTTCACATAGCTTTTCTATTAAAATTTACTTCAAGAAACTGCAAGGCTTCCAAATTATCTTGAGAAGCCCGGGTTACACTCCTTTAGATCCCATTTATTTATGTATAAATCTGTTGTAGAACTGGGCTGTAAATTGTTGTTTTACTTTATGCTCGTTGAGCACCGGCTTCATTTCATGGGAGATGTGGTGATATTTAAGTAGCTGATTAAGTGCGAGTCTTTCAGGATGGCAGGTGCTTTGCAGCCACAGCCACCTATACTCTGTCTTACAACAAAGTTAAATGCTGTGTGAAAGGCATCATAAATCTGGGTTTCAGTGCATTCTGCAGAGGCAAGTTCAATAGTTTTGACAATTAAAGTGTTTAATTAGAAAAGACAAAAATAGCACCATGTGTCATGTATGGTTTGGGATTTTTTCATTACTTCCAATGTATTCTTTTGGTTTAAGTTTTGCAGCATTGATGATTTGCATGATATGTATGGGGTGCAGAGTTTTTTTACACAGGGATGTTTTAAAAGCTTTTAGCAGAGAAAAGTCATTGGTGTTGGCACTAACAGTGCTTCTGGAAAGATGCTGAATCAGGGAGAAGTTTGCCTTTATTTATCATCCTTATGTAAGCAATTGCTGCTCCTGCCCAAGTATCTTCCTGTCTTTAGCACATGCCAATTACTGGTGAGAAGACAAGTGGAATCCTCTAATTTATCTGCTAGGAAAGAATTAAGGCAATGAAATATCTTGGGGGTTATCATTAGGCTTCAGGGTGAACAGCTTTGCAAGGTTCACCTGTGGTATGTTTCTCACTTGCTGTGCAGAATGTCTGCCCTGTAAGGAGAACGGCAGAGCTTTTCTGTCCTCACTGAAAGCCAAAAACCTGCCACATGGCTCCTTTGATGGCCTGTGTCCACCAACCTGCCAAACATGAGGCTGTGTGAAATTCTGTCTGCAGAGTGCAACTGCTACCAGTGCTCACTCACTTTATTTTTAGTTGTATCTTTGGGTGCTTGGTGAATAAATCCTGCTTAAAAATACTTTAGCAAATTAAAATGTCATCATTTTGTGAGCCCATTATCCTGCTCTGTCACTTTTCAAATTAATTATTACATAAACAGGGGAGGCCTGAGAAGGACAAAGACTCATGCTGTTAATCTAAAGCAAATAACTCCCTTTTTTAATCTAGGTAAAAGGAAATCTGCACCTTCTTCCTACCTCTGGTGTCACTTTTGTCTAAATCAAACATACTTTTGCCAAAACCTAGTAAGAAATTGAAAATTTTGGGACAATCCATTGCACCCGTTTTTAACTTACAGCTTTTACATTTACAACTAATTGTTTTGACTGAAACTAATAGAGATGGTACAAATTTTAATATACCAGAACTACAGACATCTGTCGAATTTTCTCGTAATATGATGTTGCCGTAATTTATTCAGTATTTCAGCTCTCTGTTTAGAAAGGTAACAAGGGAAGAACTAATTGCAGCAGCCCAAACCTATGCGAGAGGGGATGGCTAAGTGATCTGAACCCCAGGGATGTCCCTTGCAGTTCTTGCAAGCCAGTTCTGTTGATTGTGCAGAGATATGCATGCAAGTTAAGGAAGAATGGGGTGTATACTTGAAATACACAGCTTTGCTGTAAACATGCAGAAAAATTGTGGCTTGCACTGCTCCAAATTATAAAAAAAAAAAAAAGGAGGCAACCAACCCCACCCAAAAGCAAAGAAAAAAAATCCACACACACAAAAAATCATCAGATAATATGCTATTTTAAGTGTTTCTCATCTAATGCCAGATGCAACAGTGATAGAAAGAGACCAGAAGTACAATGTCTTCAAAGACATTAAATAAAGGATGTTATGTAGTTTCATTTGTGCTCTCTATAATGACCAGGGATAATTAAAATTACATCATACTTTAATTTTCTTCTAACTCAGCTGCTATGAAATACAGCTACAAATATGAGAGGGGCTGTAACATTTAACCTTTTGATGCCCTGCTAAATTAAGGTCAGCTCTCCAGTATCCTCAGCTTTGTTAGCAATTCAGTTTGCAAACCATAAGACGAAGCATGAAGGGTACACACCAAAGCTCATCCACACAAAATTGGAAATGGGTAATTCCACGGGGCATTTTTATTTATGATACACTCCTGAGCCTAGTTAGAAATGCCCTGAAAACAAGTACAGCCTTTCCTTGTGCCTTACTATTCCTTTGCTCAGTGGTGTAGTGGGAAGCGGCTTACCACCAGCATCTTCACTTCCATTAGCAGAAGCATCACCCTTAGGTTGTGAACTCTGCTGCTGCAGAAAGGCAGCTCCCTATTTAGCTACAGCAAGGCATAGAGGATCTCTGTGGAAACTGGATTCATTCATAATTAGACTTTCCAAGGCCTTGTTTCTTGGGATGTGTTTGATATTAAAGTAATGCAGAAAGCCTTTAGATATGATCATGTCATATAAAAAATTATTCCTCAGTATCTCCACTAATAAAATCACTGAGTTTAGTTCACTGCTTTAGGCACAACAGATAAATCAATCACTGGCTTTTTGCTAAAATGTATTTTATTTTGATATGTTTAATGGAAAATAGTAATTTATTAAAGGAGAAAAAAAACACCTCGAACCCTCATACAGCAATAGCGGAAGCTTTTCTTCAGAAACATTTTTGGGGTCCTGAAGTTATACTGAGAAATAGATCTTTTCTGGAGTAAAGTGAATAACCAAATGGTTACAATATCCAGTTTAGATCTTGTGTTCAACAGTTATCTGACCTTTCATTGTCACTCACCATAAGATACTGGAAAAGCTTTGATGGGCTTCTTTATTTATTAAGCGTTTATTAAAATGAAGCAACTTGGCATTTCAGAAAGTCTGTCAAAAAGTAAGATGAGCAGCCTGTGGATGCATTAGGGGATCAGATAAAGTTGAGTAACAGAGGAAAGGTAATAAGCTAATGCAAAGATACTGGAAGCAATTGCTTCTCTAATTACTGTGTTGAGTGCTCACCCCTTTTTTTTTTCCCCACATCAGATTGTTATGTCAAACTGTTTCATTGTAATACAGCCGGTAAATGCAGTCTTGGACAAAGAAATATTTCCAGAAAGTAGGAACTGCCCCTTAGTGTTTTGTTTGGGGTTTTTTTTTGGTTGGGGTGTTTTGTTTTGTTCTGTTTTTTAATAAAACTGCTTCCACTGATGCTCATCAGAAAGAAAAATAGTTTCAAACGATGTTTCTGCCAAGTAGGAAACGTTACTGTGCTGCTACTTTGGTGGTAGAGGTAAAATCTGCCTTAAAAAAAATTTGCATTATCAAAACAAAAATCAAGTTTATGTTTTTTGTAACTAATGTTATTTTTATTCTGGAGAAAATTCACAGTAAAAGTGAAGCAACACAGACAGCAGGAGGTCCAGCCAGGAGGAGATACTGGAAATTATAGCTGAAAGAAAACTTCCCGCCTGAGATTCTAGAAATAAAAATAAATGGGATGACTTATTTTATCTCATGCAATTTTGAGAACTGAATGTCTTGATAGATTGAAAAAAAAAATAAAATCTATCCTTTCTCTAATACCTGAACAAGAGTGAACAGAATAATTCCCTTTCCCTGGAACAGCTGCTTGGAATGTTCTTCACGGTAGCAAGTCTTTAACAGACCAGAGAAAGAAAATATTTCTCTACAGTCCTAGCCTTAACTAAGTAGCTGTGACAATGAGACTTGCTTTTCTTTCTCATGCCAGAATAGTAGGAGCACGGACAGGCTTAGCAACTGATTGACTTACAGTAGAACAGGTGCTGGGAGACTTCGGTTTAATTCTGATGTGAACCAGTAGATCAGCACTTTACTGCTGTCAGCTGGTTCTAACTTTTCAGAAATCAACACATATTAACTTGATGATAATTACACAACATGTCTAATTACTAATACTTCAATAGCTCAGCATGAGGAGAAGGAAAGAGAAGTAACTTTTCCTATTTTCTTAAAAATACCCTAAGAATCAACCGTCAGAAATGTCTGGTGAATGTAACTGAGCCCGTGAAATGCTGACCTCTGGCATAACCTAGAAAAATGACATCAGCGTGGATCACTGAGCAGATATTTTACACATCCTTTGTTCCTCTGAACTTGCAGTGATGCATTAGAACAGTTCTACTGGAGAAGGTGCCACTTTCCCTATGTATAAAAGATGTATTGCTGCAGAACTGGTAGAGAAATTTCCAGGAGAAAATATTTCATTGACATGGATGATTATTTTGTGACTCTCGTAATTTCTTTTTGTAATATCGGATAATACCCTTATTTATGATAACTTCAACAGCTGCAGAAGAGTTAGGGTGGAATCTTTGTCCAAGTATAACCAATTGCAATATTCCTAGTGACTTCAGTGGTGATACTATTTCATCCCTGAAGTATTAGACTTGTTATTTATCTCGAGGCTTTGCAAGCGTTCCAAAGAGCTATATCCACCTGCATTTCCCAGTCTTATATACAACTGCAAGCTCCAGCCCAACATCCCAGTGAAACAACTTCCACGTTTGAAAGTTAAGCAATTACTCAAGTGCTTTGCTACAAGTTGTTTCACTTCTAGTCCTGTATAGCACGGGTTCACATTATAGCATCAAACCCCTGAAATGCAATTACTATTGGAGCTGAATGTGGCAGAAAACATAACGGCTAGTGCCATACAGTATTTTTCTACATGGAGACAACAGTGGACAGCTAGAAGTAGAAAACTTTCACCTGGACTTTACTATAGTAATTTGATTTATTTTCTATTTTCTTAGCTCCTGCTGGCTTTTGCTTAGTTATTACTCAAACAAGTATCTGTTCAAATATTGAAGCTGATATGAGCAGACTAGCTAGAAGTAAAATTCAAGTTAAGACTTCTGTTTCATCCACAAGATACTTGTATTAAAATAAGATTTGCTTAGGTTTTCCAAACCTTCATTACCCCTGTACAACAATATGCTCTAATAGCTCACCAGATGTAATAGAATTCAGCATTAATTCTATTTTTTATAAAAATTGGTATGCTGGGATTTTGCATGTCATTTAACAGACATGACAGTTCGTGTAGTTCCTCTGCAGACTGATGTTTGCTGACTTTTTACCAAATCTAAGTATTTGGTAAATCCTTCACTGCCACCAGCATCACCTCATCTAAACTCCCTTTGCCTGTATTTCTCACACATATGTGAGTGTCCCCGCAGCATCTCACCATCCCAGGTTTAGCACGTGTCCTTTGCACCTGGAGGGCATGACATTGATTCCTCATAAATGTAGATCCCTTTTCCAGCTGCTGTGTGAAGATTAGATAATCAATGTTTTGGGTTTTTTTTGGTGCATAAAATCTTCCTCCTTCTTAGAAAATTCTTTCAGTGTTTTGTTTCTATATGATCTTTAACGAACACATGAAGTCTTTGGTATTTGTTCTGTAGCTGCCATTCAAGCAAGGCATGGGAAATTTTCTTGAAAGATGTGCCTACATCCTCTGCTGAGGTGAGAGGATCTGGGTGGGTTGGAGTAGGAACTGCTTTGGTAGGATAGGATTGAGGTAGAGCAATTCCTGTGGCAGTCTTCTGGCAATGAGGGAGGAAATGTACAGGGACGTTTGCTCATTGTTAGGTGTTTCTAGTCACTGTTACCAGTTTCTGAATCCCTTGGAGAGCTTTAGGCAGAGCAGGGGTAGAGCAGCTTTACATAGGCTCTCGCTGGATCAGTCGAAAAGTTTGGATCCTTGATCCTGAGCTGTATGGATTTCCTCTTGACTGTATTTATCCTTACATATACTGTCAGATAATTTTTTTTTAACATACTAGTAGTACCGTCTCTAATTTAAAAACTTAAAGACCCACTTGAGAAGGCTAGTTAGCCTTTTAGTCTATGAGAGACAACCCCGGTATTAAGTGTTAACTAAAGGTCTGCCAACTGTCACACTCACCATGGTAAATGTTTCTTGTCTAACTGGAATCTGAATAAGGCAAAATTTGATTTAAAAGATGGTGGGTTTTATAGGTTTAATAAATGAGAAATAATACAGTAATTAGAAATTTCTTGTAACACTTCACAATAAGAAATGACATTGAAACTTAAAGCTTCATAATATTTAAATATATTTCATGACAGAACACTGGCAGCATTTAAAAGGTCTTAGGGGCTTTGAATTTCTGATTGGTTTGACAGCTTGACAGTGATTTGTAAACCGAAGGTGTTGGCACAGCTTGCTCTTCTGTCGGAGCAGGTATCAAAGTTCAGACTCTAGACTAGTCACGACCTGAACACAGAGAAGAAAAATTGCTCTCTGCTAAATGTTTTCACTGTGGAAGAAACAAGCTTCTGCTCCTGAAAATAGTAAAGCCTGATCCAAAAATGATTCAAACCAATGGAAAGACTTCTATTGGTTTTTATGGCCTTTGAATTGATCACTCTTCTTCACATATATCCCATTTTATGGCATACTGGGTGTGTTTGGGGTTTATCAGAGGATAGGCAACAGCTAAAGCCCCCGGCAAGTCTACATCAAAATGAGAGAATCCACCAACATTAAAGAGGGAAACAAGGCTTAATAAGATGAAGCACGTAGATACACTATTTATAATGTGGGAGCATATAAATTGGGATGAACATCAAATTTGAGTATCCTTTTTTCTCTTTCTCAGCCTTTTCTCGGAACATGAATTCATGCTTTCTGTTCATGCCAAAATCTGAAAGCAATCTATTTTGATTCTACTGGAATTTCTCTGTAATACACTTAAGCCACAGTTCTAGCTGTAACAGGACAATTTAAGATTACATATTTCTAATTTTAGATAAAATAATTTAATTGTCAAAGATGGTCCATTTCATGATCTTCTATTGGGATCTCAACAACTGTAGAAATAATTAAATGGGGTATCTGAGCATGAAACGCCACACCTGCAAAATTTGTTAGCCATGGAAACTTACCATTGTTTCTGTTGCAGTGCTGTGTTTTACACATTAAACTGAACCCAGTATTAAACCATGAATTTTCATGGCTTACAAAATTTGCAGGTGTGGTGTAAAATGCTCAATTGCACTGGTTAATTATTCGCATATTTTTAGCATCCTTATAGGATACTTGGGAACTGCACATGTGGGCAGTAAAAGCCCTGCCTACCCCTTGCCCAGGAAAAAGGCTCCAAGGTGCAAACATTTAAAATTAAATGATGGGTATTTTTTATAGTGTTCTATTTTCAGCTAAACTCTGGAAATATCGGAAAAGCGATCGATGCTCTGCAGGATGTCAAGAAATCCTTTCAAAGGGGAAGAATGGTGAATTAATAGATGTTAAGAGCCACTCCATAGCCTAAGCCATCTGCTTGTCTCCTGCCTTGTTGAGAAGTGGTAGTACTGTTCTCAGCAGCTTTAGATACCCTCTTCCTCTCTGCACTTTCCTTCTGAAATGCTTTCACAGATTCTCCCTTGTCAGGGGCTGTCCTTACCCTGAGAGCTCCTCAGCAATGAATGCTGACCTGAGAAGCACTCATGGAAGATGTTCCCCAGACGTAAGTACCTCTGTGCTAGCAGTTTTCGAAAAAGTGAGTACAGTCCTGAGATTGTCTCATGACCAACAGAATATCCTGAGAAAAACATGGAAAAATTGATCAAAATTGTTCCTTGATGTCCCTTCCAGCCTCATTCATCTCTGATTCTGTACCATATCTGTATCACTGGCATAGATACACCATTTTAGCATGAAGACCATTGATTCAAATGCTGACTCTTGTATTTGCTGCGGATGCCCAAGTATCAGTAACTTCATATAGAACTTAATAATTCTTTTTCCCTCTTTATTTCTTAAGAAAATAAAGTTTAAATATAATTTGCTTTATTTTGGCAGCCGGGGAAACTGATACATAAAAGAGATCCACACCTGTTCTCTCAGCACTTCTGTCAGTCACATCCAATTTGATGTAATTTACACATGAACTAAGTCACTGGCACAAGTAAAAATAGAACCAGTGTCCTAAATCTCAGCCCCAGTCCCTGTCCCTAATGTATTCAGACTCCAGTAACAGTCATTTTTTCTAAATGCTGCGCACTGTTTAAGGACATAGCAAAGTCTCAGTTGCAGCCCTGAAAATCACTGATTTTATGGTAAGTAAAATGAAGAAGGTCATTTGAAATCTACCATATGTAAAATGCTTTATGTTTGCATGCTCCTTTCTGCTGCCTGACACATTACTTAGTTTTACATTAGGCTAATGTAGAACAATATTAATGAGGGAACCAAGGTGTAATGTTCTTGCAATAGTGCTGACAGAAATGAGTCCAAGTTTTAACCAGGGATTGCTTGCTTTAGCATTATCTCTATTGCCATTAAACATTTTCTGGGCAAATATCATTTGGAATTAATTGAATGGAAAGGAAGATGTTCAGAAAATGTATCTTCAGAGTTGTTGAAGTATGACTTTTTAATCAAACTGAGTGATTGTAAACATAAATTAGTTCTTGTTCTTCCTGCTG
>NW_009931139.1:9238-20777 GCF_000696875.1 Nestor notabilis
AAATGCATAAATGTGTATGCTTTTAGGTTAAAATCTTTTTCTCATGAGTTTGCAGTTTCAAACTTTGTAGATGCTTTGCTGGTGTAGTAGAACCATTATGTAATAATTATTACTTGAATGTTACTTGAAGCACAGACTCTGCACATATACTGATTTTCTTTACTTTTGTTTTTTTCAGTTTTCACTATATTTCATTATCACCCAGGTTCCCAATATGTTGTCTTATGGCAAAATTCTCCTTCTGTTTCTTTTTAATTCATCTTGGACAACAACATTTCAGGGTATCTTTAACAACAATTTCTGATATGTTTTCTTCATAAGGAGTAACCTCAGGCTTTAGGGCAACAGTAAGCAAAAATACAAAGTGTATAATTTCTCCATGAAGGTTTTTATTTTAACTGGATAAAGCTTTGGAGTTTTGTAGGTCTTCAGCTTCTCTGGGGTTCTCTTTGAGAGAAAAAGAGAACATGATGTGGATATTCTCTGAGTATCCAGTAATCCAATCAGGTATTACCTGTAAAGATGAATGATCCCATTTCATATCCACTGGATAGTCTGATTAGAGTTTGGTCTGAAGCTTAATGGGAGCAGAGAGAAATTGGTAGAAATGTCTGCACCTATAAGGAAGGAAGAAACAGCATCCCTGTCCTATTCAAAGATTTTATACTAAAGTGCAATTCCTTTTATTTGCATAGTACAAGCTATATAAAGAGGAATTGGAAGATTTTAAATATGTAACTGTTGCATTAATCTAACATTACAAAACCTCCTTAAAGGTGTTTAAACCCCTTCAGCCTGACATGTGCAGAAGCAATGTGTAAAACGCTAGTGGATAAAAATAATAGGAAAACTAGTTTTTTTTCTTTGGACAGTTTCAAATATTTCCTCTGATGTTCCCTGCTGCTGTGGCCTGAGTATGACTGTGTGTGGTAACACACTAAAAAGTTAGTTCAAAGGGATCAACAGCAGAATATGATTTCATAGAAAAGAATTTTGCTGAAGGTTCAGAAGTCATTCGTTGCACATATTGATGATAATGTCTACCTGGAGCTTAACGGCTTCTTTAAACATGTAGTTAAGCAATAATTGTTATTTCCAAAGATAAAATGGTTATAAAAATGGAAATGAACAAAGGAGAATGACTTTAAAGAAGAACAGAGAGGGCAGTTTTTCATTTTATTTCTTAAAAGGGAAAAAGCAGATCCTCCTTTCACCATTCCTAATGGAGAAGCCAAATCAGAATGAGCTGTTTGGCAGCTGTGATATGCAAAGTGCTTGCAAATGCTTAGACAGCCAGTGTTCAGTGGCTCTGCTTACTTCTGTAATCTTAGTGCACTGCTGTCATGTGCTCTCCCCACCTGGCCATTGTTTCTGCTTTTGTGCTTAGAGAGAAAGCTCTAGGGATCAAATCGGGGATCATCTTTTTATTCCATGTCTCTATGGTGCCTATCTCAGTATTCATGAGATACTCCAGATGTATTTTGCTATTTTGCAGCTTTTTATTGAGTTTCTTACAAAATGTGGCCTTCTCCTTTTTGTTCTGGTTTTTAAGCCCGTATTACTATTAGATCTTTTTTTGGGGGCAGTGTAGGAGGGATCTAAATGTGCTCTTGAATCATCATTCTGTTGCTTGTGGCTTGCAAGAGATATACAAATGCTTAAGCTGTGTCAGGGTTTGTGTCAAAATGTGTTCAACTAATGCCAGTAGGAGAAAGTATTTTACCCTCCTTTAGGAATTTAGTAAGAGCTGGTTTAAGTATTATAGTACATAGTGTCCTGGCTCTAATAATTCACTCCAGGACCTTAACTCTGTCGAGACAGTAACTGTTTGATTCTGTAGCCCATATCTAACCCATAAATTCAAATTCTGGAGCTGCAGCAGTGACTACAGAGTTTCAAAAAGCTGGTAGGGACTTCGTTAGTTAAATCAGAAGTAAATACTTCCAATTAAACTTGAAATTAGGTCTGTTCCCTGAGATAGTGAACTATGGGATTCACACTGGAAGAAGGGGGGGATCTAAGGGAAGAAATGAGTATCTGGGAAAGGAGAGGCCAGATGGTGCCTCTTCGAGCAGCAGCATTATCTTGAGCTGGTTTAAATTTCACCACAGTGTAAGTGTCTCTGTTGGGCTGGAGCATGTGTTAGCACAGCAACTGAGGTTTTCCTTCTGTTTAAAGTGTTTAGAAAACTCTGTCTCAGAAAAGACATATTTTCCCTTGGCTTGAGCAATGCGTTTGAAAATGTGAATCTCTGGAGTTCATTCAGTCCATTTGAGGGGTTTCTTTATCGTTTGTTTGTTTTGTGGGTTTTTTTTTACTGTTAATCCACAATGACTAAAGATGCAGAAACTGTGGAACTGCAGAGCTTCATGACTAAGAAAGCTCAGTCCTGCATTAGCAAGTACTTTTTCCCAAAATCCAGGAACTGGAAACCCTGAACGAGAGAACTGACTGAGAGTAAAACCCACTCTGCTCCTGGTTTTTCCATTCCGTCTCCCACCATGGTGATTTTCCCCTGTAAAGTCATTTTGTCACCAACTGGCAATTCACAAAGGATAAAACTCAGTCCTTTATGTCTTAAAGACCTTGCACAGTTTACCTTACTGAAGTCTTTTGTGAGCAGAGGAGTGGTGTGTGGTATTTTAAACACAAATTTGCTCTCTTTTTGGCCAGTTCTCATCAAACAATAAGGATATTGGTACAATCTTTTGGACAGCTGTGAAGTGGTCGAAGACAAAGATATTGTCTCTATCTTTTTTTTTGGGTGGTCTGCCTGGTGGGGTACACGGCAGAGTGAAACACAACAGCAGAATATGCTGTTTACTAAAAAGTGAAAATACCTTATTTGGTCTTCAACAAAATCAATGTCATCTCCTGGGTCCTGTTTCTGATAGGAGAATACATATGTGAGAAAAATTCATGCAGTGCTTTCCACAGACATTTTTGACAGATGCAGTTTATAAGGTTTTAAGATAAACACTGGAATTACTTTTTGAAAAGTATGGATGTAGGTTGCCTATTTTAGGAGAGCTCACAACATGGGTCCACAAGACAACCTGACTTACCCTCAACTGTCCTCCTACCACCTTACCTCTACAGCCTGCAGGACTCTTGCTGACATTGAGGTGTGGCAATCAGTAACAGAAAAGCTATAGTTTTACCTTTCCAAAAGCAACAACTGTCTCTGTTAATTAATGTGTTAATGTGGGTAAATACTGCTATTTGACCCTGCAGTACAGGAAGGCTAAAATCCTATTAACTCTAATAAGAGGTACAAGGCTAAAGCCCACATCCAAAGTGAAGGTGGTTATTTTTAACATTTTTTTTTTCCCCCCTTCATTTCAATGGAGATGAACATGAAAGAAAATGAACCAGTCCTAGCAACACAGAGAGGATCTGTCCACAACAGGAAATTGGTTAGACAGTCAGAAGAGAGAACTGGGAGTATGGAGTAATTGAGGTGAGAGGGACAGTGCATCTCTCACCTGTGTGAATTTTATTTTAACATCTCTGGGACTACTGAAGAACTTGTATATCTTGTGGGGGATAGCACTACAGAAACACTCCTAAAAAACAAGTTATTTGCCATTCTTCTGTATTAAAATGAACAGGCATGGAACTGGAGGAATTTAGGAGTAATAAATCGAGTCCAGAGAGAGGTCCAGCCAGATTTAGTTTAAGAACATGGAGACAAACTAAAGGAAATTCAACTGTTAGTACAGAAACAGACAAAACCTTCATCCCTGCTTTCATTATTTCCAATAAATTATTTAGCTTGTTTCAAAATCAGATCATGAATTTACTTTCAACAGTTTGCAGCATATACTAGTTTGATTTTGCTTTTGATAGGGAAAATCATAAATTATCCACTGGACTGTTAATGTCACACAGAACTAATCAGTCATATAATCATGCATGATCTATCATAAGTTCTCCTGTACTGAAATAATGTTAATTATGAGGATTTCATTTATTTTTAATGTGGAAATATGTAGTTCTACTGTATAACTGAAATTAATGGACTATAATTTTGAAGGGTTACTAACATCATCTTTAGTGTTTCTTAATTAGTCACGTATCATTCCAGTTTTGGTTGGGAAAGGTTATGCTATGTTCATATTAAACATTCTTAATTGCCAGAAATCGGAGCTAGAAGGTCAAAATGTAAGATTTAAGGGCAGAATTCTTTTTTGGAGATCATCTTTCAAAGTCAAGAATTTCTCTTACTTCTACAGAGACTGAAGCTAACATGAGAAAGGCACAAATGTATTACAATTTATTTTACAAAAAGCTGTAATTTAATTATTGTTATTGCTTGAAAACTCCCATGCAGATGCACAACCAAAGAATACCAAGGCTCAGCTGATATATAAAACTAGGTTAAGAGTAATTGGAGCAACGATTCTCAGTTATCAATATTAAATGTGGTAGTAGTACACATGGTACTCCTACTCTCTTTTTTTCCTTCTTCTTCTTGGCAGTGTATACTTTTTCCTTTAAAAAATCCCATTGGGCACCTATCAGCATCTCAACATGCCTAATAACTCCTGGAATTTGTTCTAAAAGTGGTTTGTCCAACAAAGCACAGATCATCTGCTGGCATTATCACAAACTAAATCTAAAGATTCCCCTTTAGCAACATCCATAAGATATAGGATAGTTCTTCAACTGTTCAGAACCTTTAATATACCATCATTGTTAGTAAAGGACTATTCTATTTCCTTCTATATTATTAAGTTGAAAAATGCAATCTTCATTGACATCAGTAAAAGATTTCTCAGAACTTATGAAAATGCATCTGAAGACAAGCATGGAGCAATTTCTGAGAAGGGTTGGAATAGTCCCTTTTTGAGAGTATACAATTTGAAAACAGAACAAAAGATGAGAAGCTTCTTACTTACATTCCTTTCTTCCTAAGATTTTCCTTGTATTTGTTTCTTATAGACCTTCTCTTTCGGGTGGTCTGCCAGGCCTCGGTGAAGTGTAGTTTGTGTCGAGTCTGTCTGTTTCACCACCAGTAGTCTTGGGTGCAGATTGTACCAAGCCACCAAAGGCAACATGGCCAGAGTCAAGGGTAAGCCCACACTGACGCCAGACATCTGATCATAATTCACCTTGAAAGAAAAACTGAGCACATTTATTAATAGTAAAATTGGAAAGAGAAAAAAAATTGCTGAATTAATGATGAAACAGAAGTTGCAGCCATGCAGGAACACTGGTTGTGACCTAGTGTTCCTGTTGTTCTCAACAAACTCTACAAGTTGTGCATGTTAAATGCTGCAAGCAACAGAAAATGAATTAGGTGAGAAAACAAGCCTTGGTGAGAGGAAAGTACAAAGTCATTATGATTTTCAAACTTCTAGTAAATCAATCTCTTCCCTGCTTTTTGACCTGATGCCAGGTACCAAGTTCCCCCAATATGTGTTTATAGTGGTGGTATCGTTGTCTTGGAACAAACGTTCAAGAAATACTTGCCAAAAAAAGGAAACAAACCCCACACTGTTCTAATGTCCTAAAAAGGAGAAACAACATGGAAGAAAATGTTGTTCTTGCCTTACCTGAGCTATGTATTCAGTGATGCTGAATATTGAAGCTTCCCAGAGATACCCCAAACCCCTTTTAGTTAGACACACTGAGAAAGCTACAGCTCAAGAAAACAAATAAAGTGCTACAAGAATTGGATTACCTTAAAACGTCTTATCTGTTAATGTGACTAATGCTGTTGAATAATGTGAAGCAGAATACATAAAGGAGTTATTTGTTTATGGTATAGTTTTTATTTTTACAGTCAGAAGGAAAAAAAAGACTAACTTTTTGTACGAGGCAGTAGGGCAGGCTGTCAAGAATTACAGATACAGTGCATTGTTTATTTGAAGACCTGTGAACAAGAGCTGTCAGACAGAAGTGGCAAGCACAGCACACAGCCCAGTCTTTTCAGAGGGTCCTGACACTGAAACACCCTTTTACAGAGCAGCTGCAGAAAATCAGAGCAAACTACGACAATGTGGAGACAGTGGGGTTCAGTAGATTGCTCTTAGCAGCAATTGCTTTGGAGAGGTACAATCAAGCTCTCTATTACCTGGGTTTGCAAAATTGGTACCTATGGAAACTAGAGGTAGACTTGCATGGAAACATCAGATCCACATTGTTCATATTCATGGCTTCTATTTCAGTGAGTTTCAGACTGATTTCCAGATCTTGGCTTCACATGCTAGTGCTGTGCAATGGATCTGAAGATAGACATTGAGTTCTGACTTTGGAAAAGTTTGGATTTAGATCGTGATATGGTTTAATTTTCTCTTCTCATAGAAAAAGCTTTCATTTTAGGGGTTAGGATCTGTGGTAATGGGTCGAGACTTTTTCTAGCAGCAGAATTCTTCTGTTTTGTCGTTAATATTTAGAACCACTCACAAAAACAGTTTCAGTATATTTTCTGTAGCATTTGTAGCAGGTTTTTACCTTTGCCTATAGAAGGGAATGGATCCCCTTGGGTTTTTATACTAGTGTGTTTCATATGATGAAACCCTGACTGAAGGGCTTTTAAAATGTCTTCCTTCCAAATTAGATTTCTATCTTAAATCAGATTCTGATTAAATGAAAAGTGCAGACAAATAGTGTGGTGGTAAAAATATTATTTGGAAAATTAAAAAAAGACATATTCCTCCTTTTCCTTCCATGAGTGACTATTTCAAAGCAGAGTTGAAAAATGTAGTTTGGCTATGAAGCTGCACTTACCTTTAGAAATCATGGTTATGCTTTCTCGTGCCTCTGATTCTGGTATAGCACATGGCTGGCTACCCTGCACCTCCTGTGATTCACTTCACCTGTAAGACTTGAATCACATACTGTCTTCTCTATATGATGCAACATGGCAGAAACAGCCTAAGAAAGAATCCTCAAGACAGAAGCACTTGGACTTCAAGTCCTTCTTCTGTGCTTTTCTTTGTAGAACAGTTTTTTGATAAGTTTTTTCCAAATAATCACATTTTTCCCTAAAAAACGTTACCTAGGATTTGATTTTTGTCATTGTCATGTTCTGCACAAGGGTGGTGGTGGGTGGGGGAAATGTAAATGCCATAACCATACTTTTGACTTTAGAATGCAGACAGGGTCTTCTGTTGCAGATCACTTTGGCGAAGGACAGGAATCTCTTAAGTGGCTGGGAGAGTGAGTAGCAACAAGCAAATAATTGATTTTAACACAGATTCGTTTGCAGCAGTGGAACCCTTTTATGCTTTTACTAACACATGGAATATGAAATAACTATCTGTAAACACCCATAGTAGACTAGAAAACACATTAAACCGATGTAATTTACTTTCCATTTGCAACATACTCTGATCTTCTATTTCTACTGCTAGCCAGCCAGCAATGAAAAAATCATTTATAAATCCATGCTTCAGGAGTAAGTACAAACACCAGTTACTGCTTGGTACTTAAGGCTTATGGGAACATGCATCCCACAGTTCTGTCATTAAAGGCCTCCAACACTCAACCGTATTTGTGAGGTAGTTAATTTACATTTAGTCCTTTTGAAGCCATGCGAAGATGGTTTTATTTATAACTGGAGTTGCTTCATTCTGTGGGACTTGGTTTTGGCAAGGAACAACTAATGTTGAAAAAGCAAACTGTACTGTTTTCCAGGGTTACTTTGCTTTCATGAGGAAACAAAGAAAAACAACCAAGCAAACCCCAACGCCTGCTCTGGCTGGAAACTTAAAGCTCTTTATTCATCCAGTCTTTTGTCACTGAGGAGACCTGTGCATGTAGATTACCTTGGGCTGGTGAGGTATAAAAATTCCTTCTGTCAAATGCCCCTTTGTGAAATTATAGAAGGAAATCAATCATTAGTGAAATGCATCAAAATCTTCTGTACAAAAGAATCAAGAGTGACAGATGGTCTAAGCCTGGAACATACGGATTTTGTCAGGCAACAGAAGAAAATATATAAGATCATGTTCTGGAAAAGTACATGTAACCTCTGTGTGTGTAATCTAAGAAAGAAAGAAGGTGGCAGAGAGTTTCAAAACTTACCTTTTTTTTTTTTTTTGACTATGATTTAGGTAAAAGTGGAGGAGAAAATATTTGGTCCTCAACCTACGTAACCTCCCAAGAAATGCTGGTGCCAGGAAAAACAGATGGCACTCAGGTTTCTTCCGAAATGATAGTTATTCCACTCTTGCCAGGTCTCTGGTGTGTGCAAAATATATGGTATAAGTCACTATTGGAAAACAAGTCATTAATTAATAACATTTCACTGCTCAAGGATCAGGTAGGTGAGAGTGCTAGTCAAGCAGGTGCCTCTAAGAAATCTGCTCGCAGAGGAGGAGAACTAGCACGGTAGGAGATCACTCTCCTCCACCTCCTCCACTTGCAACAAAGGCATCTATCATTACAAGTAATCAAGCCTAAAAGTATTTGTCATCCCTAGGGCATGAAGCTGTTTGAAGTCCAGAGTATAAAGAGAACATCAGTGAAACCACAAAGCGATCAGTCAAGTGAAAAGAAAAAAAAAAGTGGAGAAAAAAGGTGGGAAAACCAGATAGTAGAATAACAGAAAAAATCTAATTAAATCCTTAACTGTAATTAAATTCAGTGTGAAGTGACAAACAGCACTTGCAGAATGATTTTTGCTGTTGATGCATTTACCATTTAACTTGCATGTGTTTTTTCTTTGTGAGTACCATGCTAGTACGTTTTTGGCTAGTTTCGAGCAAGAATTAGCAACGGGAGCATAAATAACACCTCCATTTTACTCCAAGACTTTTAGCGGGTGCAGCTTTATAGATGGCTTGAAATCAGGGCATGCTCTTTGAGGAAGAGGCCAAATACCATTGTCTTTCCCACTCACACACAGTTGTGTGAAACTTTCAGATTCATATTTATTATATGGCATAATACGTGTGGCTGTGCTAAACTTACTGCAACGCTCTTTGTGATATGTGGTTACCAAGGATTTGTCTTTGGACATGCTGTTAGAGAGGCTGACTCTTCTAAACACGTATTCTCCTTCTAACTGGCAGTGTAAAAGGCACACGGATGCCCATTACCTCATCTGTGCTAAACTGGGTGATGTGTTCAATGCTAAACCTGTTTCTCTGACAGCATGTGTTATCAAAAGCGGTGCATGTTGCTCCTGGAAGAGCCAGTCACATTTTGCCATCTGTGGTTTCATATCTCTTACCAGCTCTTCTATATAGCCTAATGTCATTTTGTTTGTGAAGGAGTCCATCTAGTTTAAAAACTTTCAACAAGATTGTTATTGTGCCTAAGCTAAGTTTTTAAAGTGAGTTTCATGCTGATGAAGAAACCATTTGGGCCAGATCTGCCTTCTGGGCATGGCTAGAGTCGTGCTGGGGAGCTGTGCTGATGGGAGAGTGGTTCAGGAGCCATGTCCTGGTCAGACAGTTATCTCTCCCTCCGAAATATGCTGTAACAACAGAGCATACAGACTGTTATTTAATACATGGGCCTTGTGAACTGAACTGAGAGCTTATTTTGCAGAAACAAAACAGCTAGGAGGGCACCAGGTTCACTGCTGAGTAGATTTCCCTCCAGCCTCTCCAGCCAGATGCCAACAACCCAAGTTTCCAGGCTGGAAAACTGCTGAACTTCTCATTCTCCAAAGAGAAATGCTTTCTGTGCCAGGTTTATCTTCACTTCCCAAAACTTCCAAAGAAGTCTTAGCTCACAGAAAGCAAGTTGTTATTCCTCAGTGTCTTTTTGGTTTTTCAGTTATTCTGACTTGCTGAGGAGAATTTCTATCTTTCCACTGAGTTCCAAAGGGAGGAGCTGGAAGTAGACTGAGAAGCTAAAGGTTTCCATGAGATGCTCTATTCAAAATCTCTTTGAAAACAGTGTGATAATATGGAGCCTCTGGGGCTGGGTCACAGGAGGTTGGTCCCCTCTTAAACAATTCTTATCAGAGTCACAAAAACAGCGTGGAAAGATACTCACATATCTGCACAAGGGACACAGAATATAAAACAAGACTTCAAAGGGACAGCTTCATAATTTAATTGTTTCTTCAAGTAAGAATAATTCAGTTGAAGATATCCAAAAGGTTATTCTATGTCCATGGAAGAAAGACCTTGGGCAGTAGGTTTTCTCAATCACTGGCTTCTAAATATCAAATAAATCCTTTTTTTGGGTTGCTGAGAGCAAAGACAGGCCTGCAGTCATGACATACAGCCCAGGAGAATCTTCCTATGTAATTGTTCTTGTTCCTACAGGAGTAGAAAAATGTCCCACACCTAAACCAGGAGCTCTCTTCTTTTTCCCTGGTGGTGTACTCAGCCTGTATGATGTGGTTTTATTATTCTTATTTTACTTGATATTGTAAAATGCAAAAGACTTGTTCAGTTTAATTACAAACAGTTACTGTCAAACTGATCTTCAAGGATTTTTCATTTTCATTATGCTTTTATTAGTAAATTTTTGATTTGCAACCAAGCCTATTGTGTGCTACTTGTATTGATACAAGTTCAATTATATATGTTTTTTAAAATTGTATCTCAACCCTGTTTTAAAAAGTAAAATGGTCCTTTAAATAACATTATCCTAATTCAGTTTGCATCCTATTTTTCTACAGGATAAAAGGGGTCTGATGGCTGTTGAGATCCAACCCTAGACTTTTATGTTACCTAGAGAGAATACAGACCTATAGGTGCGATATTGCAAGCATAATACTGTACCTATGTCTATTAACAGCTCCTTCTGATTTCAAAAGCATGTAATTGTATCAGTAGTATACCCTATGAAAAAAAGATTCTAACTTTTTTTAAGTCTGAAAATCAGACTGTGACCTCCCATATGCTCAAGTCAGAAATCATCAGCCAAAAATAAATTGTATCACATTTCATATGCTTGAAAGTAGCTGAGGTCAGAGAAACATAGAGATCACAGGGTATTGTCTCAGAGTAATGCTGGAATTAAAGCATTAAATTAAAGTTTAATATTAAAGTATTTGGCTACAAACACTCCCGGTCAGTTGCCAGCACCTATAATAAGTGCTTGGAGCAATGTAGAGATATTTCAGATGCTTCAGCCATTGAGTTGGCCTCATTTGGAGCTCGGCTCAGATGCCTCTATACAAACGTCTGTAGTATGGGAAACAAACAAGAGGAATTGGAGATGTGTGCAAGGCTACAGGGGTACGATGTCATTGATATCACAGAAACATGGTGGGACGGCTCCTGTGACTGGAGTGTTGGAATGGAAGGTTACCAGCTCTTTAGAAAAGACAGGCCTGGCAGGCGGGGAGGGGGAGTTGCTGTTTATGTCAGTGATAGGCTGGAGAGTCTGGGACTCTGTCTGGGGGTAGGTGAGGAGTCAACAGAGAGCTTATGGATCAGGGTCAAAGGGAGAACAGCAGTGGGGGACATTACTGCAGGGATCTGTTACAGACTGCCTGACCAGGAAGGAGGACTCTGTGGATGAAGCACTCTACAGACAGATAGGAGCAGCCTCACATTCACAGGCCCTTGTCCTCCTGGGGGACTACAACCATCCTGATAACTGTTGGAGGGACAGGACAGCC
>NW_009931140.1:0-8810 GCF_000696875.1 Nestor notabilis
AGGCTGCAGGTGGGGAGGAGAGGGAGGTGCTGGGCGCTACGGTGCTGCCTGAGGCAACCACCTCAATGGTGGCAACCGGAGAGGAAGAAGGCCGGGCAGTGAGGAGGAGGGGGGCAAAGGCGGCTGCCAGGGCCTGTGCATGAATAGCATGAGACTCCTTCATCTTAACTGTTCAGCTGAAATCGCTACAAGGTTGGCCTTGATGACCTTAAAGGTCTTTGCCAATCTAGTTGATTCTGTGATTCTAATACGTTATTCTTAGTAGCAACACAATACTGGTAACAAAAATGCTGCCTGTATAAAGCTGTATTTCTTTAAGTGTGTTTAAGTAGGCGGTGTATAGTTTTGCGTTTCTGAAATAGGTTTCCAAACATCTTGTAGGCAATTTTTAGCTGGTATTTTGGAGACTGATTATTTTATCTATGCTTACATTTTAAGTTTACTTTTTCTCTTCTCACGGTTTTCTGTTCAGAAGTGAAAAATGCCAAATGAAAATTCATGATAGGGAATAGTCTGTGAAGGTATTTCAGTCTCTAAGTAATGGTTTCCTTTTGTAACATCCTTAATATGTGCCAAAGTGAAAAAGGGCTGGTTTTGATCTTAAAATCACACATAAGACTGATGTTTATTGATTTGTTTCATAATATTAAACCAGGATCCAAATGAAGATACCGAATGGAATGACATACTGAGACAATTTGGAATTCTTCCCCCAAAAGAAAACCCGAAAGATGAAATTGAAGAAATGGTTTTACGCTTACAGAAAGAAGCAGAAGGCAAGTAAAATTAAAAATGCATGCCACAACAAGATTTGAAAAGCAGAAGTATTTTTAATAATGCTTCTAGTAACTTAAACATTGTACAACTACTGTATTTTTATTTCAGTGATTTTCACTTGGTTATTTTAAAAAGGATTCTGAATTAAACATACAATGTAGATATAACACAGTGACAAACATGGCATGTAACATGTATGAATAAGTTACTTTCATAATTTCATACAATAACCAATCAGTATAAGCAAGATTCACATTCTGAACAATTGGTCGTAATCCACTCCTGTATTTCTGTTTTTTCCTGCATAGCTATATATAAATAAACTTCCTCTTTCTTACCCAGAGTTAGGCCAAAGTTGACTAACTTCTGAAATTAGTACCTCTGTTTCTTTCCATTAGTTCCACACCTATGTAACATTTTTCATACATTTAAAATGTTTGCAGACAGTTTGGGGAACAAAAGGTAACTAAATTTTTGTTTGTTGTTTCTAGTGAAACCATATGAAAGAATGAATCTTAAAGAATTAGAGGAAGCTGAAGATGATTTTGATGAGGCTGATAGGGAAGCTATTGAAAAGTACAGGTATAATAAGATATTTCTATCCAGAGTAAGAGTGCATGTGCCGCTATCATACATGTACATGCTCCTGAAAAATAAACTTAAAATCTTTTGAACAGTCATGTCTGCTGACTGATACATCTGCCTTTCATCACCTTCTGCTCCTTTGCCAGCAGATAGGCAGCACCCACATTGCTGTCCTACTTCTTCCCGATTACCTATGGCAAAGAGAAGCAGTGACACTATATTTTTCTAATTTTGTTAGAACAAAATTGTTTATAGTCTGAAAGATGGATATTTAAAAGCAAAGGGGCCACAGTGGAAACTGCTATTATACATCCTCAGTGCAGCTGAAGATACACTGTGCTACTTTATGTTTAGAGGTGCTGTATATTTGAAGTGTCGTATACTCAACATTTAGCTAAGTTAGCATTATTGCTAGAGTATAACGACATTGCACAGACATTATTTAACCTTTTTTGGAAAAGGCATTTCTATAGTGGCTTTCAGTTAGTAAAATTAATAGCTGCTTTTAGTTCAGCTAATCTCAGTGAGGCATTTTTTTTTTTCTTTCTTGCAAGTATTTTTATAGATGAAGACTGCCATCTACTGGGTCTACATTCCAATTTTTGTGAATTATTTTAAAACTGTATAGTTCTTCCTCAAACTAATCTTATATTCATAATAATTAAAAAAATTAGCACCCGGATTATTTTTTTATTGCTTTGTCTCAAATGATAAATCCTAGTGCAATGTGTTTATTACTCAGATTTTCCAAATCTGATACTGATGAACTAAAAAAATGTATTTTAATGTTATCTTATTGAATAAAGATTATCATAAAAGCCTTTCTGGCTCTGAAATAACAATCAAAGACCTTGAGCTAAAGGGTTACTCAAAGCATTTTTTAAAGTAATTGAGAGAAATGCACTAGATATTATTTTTAAATGCATTTTAAATGTTGTTATTATTACTTTTTAATTAGGCAGCAACGCTTGCAAGAATGGAAGTGTCTTCAGAGGAGGCAGAAGTATGGGGAGCTAAGAGAAATTTGTGGAGAGCAGTATGTAAAGGAAGTGACAAATGCTCCAGAGGATGTTTGGGTTATAATTCATCTTTACCGCTCAAGGTAATTACATTCTTGTTTAAGATGTTAATACTTCAATATAGAGAACTGAACTGGTAATTAAAAAGCAATACCAAGAAAAATGAAATACAGTAGACTAATGAAATAGCAATTGTTTGGAGATAATGGAATCATAGAGTATGGCACCTCCTTGACTTATTAACTGACTTTGTGAGAGTTAATTACTTTTCTTCAACTATATGAAAGATTTCTTTTGCTGCATATGCTTATCACTATGCACTACACCTCACTGAGATTCCCAAATTTCACTGAGAAAATAGGGAAGTGGTAAATGCTCCATCCCTGGCAGTGTTCAAGGCCAGGTTGGACATAGCCTTGGGTGACATGGTCTGGTGTGAGGCGTCCTTGCCTAGGTGATCTTAAAGTCCTTTCCAACCCAAGCCATTCTATGATTCTAAAGTGGTGTCCACTGTCTGTGTTAAAAAAAGTCTGTGTAAAAGGAAGTTCATTTGCAGGGTCTTTTCTCAGCAGGAGTGCTCTACAGGATATTTTACCTTATTTCCCCTTCGACTTGAACTCATCAAAAGCCCAACAGGAAAATTCTCAGTTATAAAACTTGAGCAAAGCTAGTGAATTTGTTTGTTTATCAGTTCCCCAATAAATTCTCTAATGGTAGCAGAAACTGTGGCAGGATCCAGCAGAAATGCCAAAGGGTTTCCATGATCAGTTCAGGATAGGTTAGCAACTCCATTAGACGTTTTGGAAAAGCACTGAGAATTGGTATGGAATGTTGAATGCATTGTTTGGATTCAGACCGGCTCTCTTTTTTTCCTTCTTTTTAAGTCTGTTGGGAAGAAGCTTCTTTGATTCTTCTCGATTGTCAGGAATTGAGTGTTATTTCCGTGAGGAATAGGTCAATCAAGTGAAAGTGAAATTGTTCAGATTACAGTAACACAGATTTACAGATCTGAAGAAAGAAATAGCTTTTCTTGCTTTTAGTTGGTTTTGTTTGCTAGAGAACCAATTCCATACTTCACCCTTGCATAAATGCGAGTCTCTGGGAAAACTCATCATTCCTTAGGTATGAATGACATCTCCGAAGTCTCTAGTGGCCGGTAACAAAACTGCTTCACCTACTTTTGGCCACGAGAGGGTACTGCGGGAATTCATCGAGGATCCATAGGGTAAACCAGCCTCTTAACTTCAGCCACTTGCAACAAAGATCCTACAGTTAACGGGATGGAGGGAAACAAAAAACCCCACATTATTTTGTTATTGTGGATGTCTTTTTTATTTGTTTTGGGTTTGTTGTTTTGTTTTTTGTTTTGGTTTTTTTTTTTTGTGTGTTTTTTTTGTTTTTGTTTTTTTTTGTTTGTTTTGTTTGTGTTGTTTGGGTTTTTTTAACGAAGGTTTGAATCGTGATTGTATTGTAAATAGCAGCTGTGGAAGTCATGAACAGGCCTACGGTGGTAACATGATTACACAGAGGTTTCCCTGATGTTACTTAAATTTTACTAAAAGAATGAAGAAGCAATTAAATGTTAAACTGAAAGCTAGCTCTAATAAATGAAAGTAAAATGTGTATTACATTTTATATAGATTAAAAAAAATTAAAATCTCATTTAAACTCTAACATGGACAAAATGAGCTTTAAAATCTTAGTGGAGCACAAAATTGAGGCACAATGCTCAACTGTCTGGTAGCTTTACTGACCTATTTTAGAGACCATGACTATTAAGTATTTTTACTCAGACAGCTCTTTAAATCACAGTGATCGTAGAAGCTAAATAAATTTGTGGTGCAATCCTTATAACAAATTACAGTAGAGCAGACTATAGAGAAGGTACATTTATTCTTCAAAAGCTTTATTTTTAATAACTTTATTTTACAAATCATTTACATCAGCAACAACATTGTGCTTTCTTCTTCTTTTCTAGCATCCCAATGTGTTCACTGGTTAACAAACACCTCAGCCTGCTGGCCAGAAAATTTCCAGAAGTCAAGTTTCTCAAGGCTGCTGTGAACAGCTGCATTCAGAATTACCATGACAGCTGTTTACCCACACTACTTGTATATAAAAGTGGTGAAATAAAAGGCAGGTTCATTGGAGTAGCTCAGTGTGGAGGAATGTATCTTAAAGAAGAAGGTATAAGAAATATTTTTAAATCATTCACATTGTAGAATATTTGATGTTGTTTGTAATCATTAGATCTAAAGATCACTGCTTAAAGGTGGAAAACTTTTTTGTTTTTGTTTAAAAAACTCTATAAAAATCAAAGAAGTCATGTAATTCTGTGATAAGAATATTGGATAAGAATTGATAAAGTTGCAATTTCATGGTTACGTATTTGACTGGGATGGCTGGTTTTTGGTGTTGTTAAGATGGATCTCAGTCTTTAATAAATGTCCTTTTCTCTTAAGTTAGAATTTATTGCAGTTATCAGAATAAATTGTTGTTTTTACAGAGCTCGAATGGAAACTAGCTGAAGTTGGAGCAATAGAAACCGACTTAGAAGAAAACCCAAAAAAGGACATTGTGAATATAATGACACTTTCAGTGCAAAATATTCCTGCTCATGAAGCCACCAATGCAAAAAGCAGCGATGTGATGAAACCACATATAACATGAAAAAAATTTAACATAGATCATCTGCTCTGACCTAAATTAGCTCAAATACTGGGTTTGCCCCTTTGTTTGGTAAGCCTGAAAAAATAAAAAAAAAGAAAAAAAAAAGGAGCTTTTGTTTCACTCGTATCTTTTTTTGATTTGCTTTGTGGAAGAAAACTTAAGTAAATTAAATCCGTACTTGAATGGATTACATACATAAAGATGGCTGTCATTGACCCTGAGTCTAAATTCTCCATTTCATACAAACTCTGCTTAAATGGAATGGGAAAGGGAGAGTATTAGCTTTTATGCAGCATGGGTAGAAGATACTCCTTTAATTCTCAGTAAAATGACTGTAGCACAACTCTGCTCTGCTAAGTCCCTTCTTGGTTCCCTTCACTAAAAAGGTGATCCACAGACAATGTGTATAGCAACACAAAATCAAGATTTGGCCCTGAATCCACTGACTAACAGTTCTGTTTGTTTGACAGGTGTTCAAGAATTTTCTCCAGTGTCAAGGAAAATCTTCCCAGTCTACTACGTTAGAATACTGACAGTTGCATCAGTTGTTCCTTCCTAACAAAAAAAAGTATATCCGTAAGAAAATAGTTTACAGTTACAAGCTGTAGATAAGCAAAACTACGTAAGTGAAATGAAGAGACCACACTCCTGATTCAGATTTTGAGTAGTGAATCAAATTGTATGTAGTATTAATATTATTTTTCCTGTGACTCATCATAAAAAAATCCAATCTCCCATGTGCTAATGAATCATATAATTACTAGAGTTGGAAAAGACCTCAAATATTTAGTTCCAACCCCCTGCCATGGGCAGGGACACCTTCTACTAGACACCTTCTACTAGACCAGGTTGCTCAAAGCCCTGTCCAACCTGGCCTTGAACCTTTTATTTTGTAGAGTCAAAGAGATAACTAGTAAATGCATTTCAGAGATAATGGCTTAATTGCCGTCATCTGCCACTTCAAAACTAGAAAGCTAACTAGTAGTTTTAAATGTAAATAGGTCATCAGTAACTTCAGATGCGTTTCCACAGTCACTTCAGGCAAGCATCATTGTTGGCTGCTATGAAAGCAGTACCACCACCAGCTTCCTCTTAGTGGTGAACCTCCCTCCTGATACTGTGGTTGCCACGAGGCACATAAGTGCAACACACAACTGCACAGGTCCCTTTCAACCCAAACTCTTCTATGATTCTATGTTTCTGGTTCTTGGTCAGTTATGCCATTTACAGGAGAAGGGTCTAGGACTGAATGTTGGTCAATCTTACTTTGCAAGCGTTATGTACATTGTGACAGGCTTTTAAGTCAGTGTCTTCGTTAAATCCACTGAGTTTAGTATCCTGCAGTGATGTGAAATTTAGTTTCAAGATCAGCTTCCTCAAACAGATTCTCTTTTGAAATTGCCACTGAAGACCAAGAAGGAACATACCAAGCAGGTGATTGTTCTGTGGCTCTGAATATTACCATGCACAAGATGGCAATCACAGTTCTGCAGGAAACATGGCTTTAGTTAATGGAAGCATGCTGGAAACCTGTGCATTTCTGGCCCAGTCCAGTTCCATCATTCAATAATTCACAAAATACCTGCTGCTCATTATTTGGCAATGTCTGAAAATTATGTTGGCTGTCATGTAACCTTTGTGAGTGAAACAAAACTATCATTGCACACCAGAGCAAACTCATACGGATGATAAGAGCCATAAAAACACTGTATCTGGGTGGAAAATAGTTCCATAAACCCGCCACACCATTTCTAAGCTTTCTGCCCTGTTCCCTCATGAGCCTTTAAAATTCTTTCAAAAGAGAAGCAGCATTCAAAAAAATGACTTTGGTTAGGCCATAACTTCTGCAGTAAAAGCAAACGTGTCATCTCCAAAACTGTGTTGCCCGTTTCAATCTTGTCAATCCCAAAATGTAAGACGTGCAAGCCACAGAGCAATTTGCTACTGCAGCACCGCAGTGGGTTAAGTGTTACACTCCCATACAGGCAAGGTGTGAAGAAAGACAGTACAGTCTCTACTTTGTTTTCTAAAGAATTACTAGTGGTTCCTAAAGATCTTGTGGCAAATTTGATACATATAACTTGATGCTGGTTTTAGCCTCCCGATTTCTTGGCCGTATTCTAGTCATGATAATTAGGCATTTTTGTTGAAAATATTCCTACATTTTCTCCTGGGTTTTCCATTTCTGCTGTATCTTATTATCTCTTCTACATTTCATCGTAAGAGCATTATCCTTTGAATGAGTAATAAAATTATTCGGTTTGTTTACATCACATTTTCAGGAACTGAAAGCCAGAAATAGAGTATTATGAATCAGTAGGTAACAAAAATAAGTGTTTTTACTAATACTCTTCAAAATTCTTCCAAGGGAAAAACTGAGCTCACAGCTAGCTCTTTAGCAGCATTACTGCTGAAGAGGTTCCTGCCCCTACACCACCTTTGCATGACATTGGCTACAAGGTGAATCAAATGGGGAAACTGATCTACCTGTCAAATGATCCAGAAAGAAAAATCCATGAGATTTTGCAGCCAAGTCAAGTTCCTTACTTCATTCCAGACACAAACACTAATTAAGCTTCTGTAGATACACATCTGTAATTATGCTTTTAGGTATATTGCTGTTTAGGAGATCAAATGAAAAATTCATATCCTTGTAACTAGCTGAGAAAGAAAAGTGTGAATATTTACATACTCTTACCACTGAGCAACGTTTTGTTTTACAGAAAAGCGTGCTGCTTTGTCCTGCTGCATGCAGACCAATTTTACGCTAACACAATCGCTGCATGTTTAAGCATATTCCAGTCATGCAGTAGGCAGTATGGCTGGAATCCGTTACATCAAGACTGTGCAGTATCCATTAGGCATCTCTCTGATACCTGATGTTCTTTGTATTTATTAGCTGGGCTGTCTCCTATCTTACTCCGCAAAGCCAAGCATACAACCACATCCTGTAGCGTTTGTTTTACTAACACACAAACACCAGAATGCTAACTTTATTATCAGGGGTAGTCCTGCGAACTCCCACTACAGCTGCGTCCTCCTGTGCTGAAACGACACATTTTCTGAAGAAATTTACACCTCATCACTGTGTAGGCTGCCTAACAAAAATACTTCAGCCTCATACAGGGAACTCCACTTGTCAAATTCACAACTGCTCTTTTATCTTGCAGCCACACTCACAAAAAAAAAAAAAAAACCAACCAACAACCCAAACTGTAAGGATCATCAAATGAGAACAACGGGTTTAAACTGCTGCTTTTCAGTCAGAAAGCAGGATAGTTTCTGGTGTGACCCTTCCATCAGGCTTCCGTTTGGTACGCCAGGAATCTCTCCGACCTCAATGGCCAACACTAGTTCTGTGCAATACAAATTGTACAAACCGTGCAGTATTAATACAGTATCTCAAAAGTTACCAGGTTTTACTAGGTGTTGAGATTTAAAACTCAGCTGAGGCCGCTTATTTTTAACGTTAGCTAAGGCTGTTTTATAAGACTGGTACTAAAAGTATTAACTCAGACAAAAGGACAGAGACGGTCAAGTCTGCTCTCTGCCACTCCGTTGCGTTTTACCGGTTCATGCACCCCGCTTAAAGAGATCACTGACCACCGCCAGGATGGGGTGCTCGTCCCCTAAAGAACCTGTGCTGGCACGTCTGCTCCCAGAGATCATCCGGGTTCCCCTCTAGGAATCACCATACGGCCGGGCACTGTGTCACACGCTCGGGCACCGCCGGAACGGCGGCTTGCGCCAGGTTTGCTG
>NW_009931141.1:0-391 GCF_000696875.1 Nestor notabilis
AGTTCATTGGAGCAGGAACGTCCGGCTCCTGCCCCCACAGCCGAAGAGCCAGGAGCAAAAACTGCCCCTGAGCCTCTTAGCATATGGAGAGCTCCGCAACGGTGCCACTTGCATTGGGCTCGCTCCTAGGTTTCCCTCCTATAAGTCCAATTATATGTTTCTTTAACCATGCCCGCCCCAGGCAATGCAGAGCCCGTCGCAATAACCACGAACGTCAGGCTCCGGCTCCGAGAGCCGAAGAGCCAGGAGAAAAAACTGCACCTGGGGCTCTTTAGCACATGGAGAGCTCCTCAACTCTTCCACATGCATTGGGCTCGCTCCTCGCTTTACGTCCTGAAAGTCCAATTATATGCTTCTTCGAACATGCCTGCTCGAGGTAGGGCTGAGCCCA
>NW_009931142.1:0-6499 GCF_000696875.1 Nestor notabilis
GGCTGCAGCCCATTCCCGATGTGCTGGGCTAAAGGTACACAGACCCTTATATGTGTTATATATTTAACCCCTTACCCCCGTTAATTTAATGTTTTACCACCTGTGGGTCTAGAGGGTTTTTTCCTATTAAAAAGCTATAAAATAAGCTATTTTCATGCCGGTGGTGCGCTCGTAGCGAAGCAGCCCGCAGGATCCTCTTCACCTGACAGCTGTAATACCCTGGGGTTTTCTCCCTTCGCTTTCCAGAACGATTTGGAATTGAGGAGCGCTTGAGCTGTTTGGTTTTTCCTTGCACTGATTGATGGCTTTGTGTTTGATCTCTATGGTGGAAACCGCGGCGAGCGGGGTTCTGCTTCCCCTTACCCTGTGGATGGAGTAGTTTTGAAGTGCCTGATCGCAGGTAGCGTTTGCAGTGGGAGACTGACATCTTCTTACTTGCTGGCTTAGAAACTGTGACACCCCCCCTTCGCCTCCCCAGAAGAGACAATACCTAGCCACAAAGCGTGCATTTATTACCCTGAGAGGGGCTTGACTTGAGTCATGGAATCACAGAATTGAAATTGAGGCTTAATTAGATAGACGCATGAAACTCATTCCCATGATTATCTTAACTTGCATCCCAGGGCAGGAATATTTACTCTGTTATAATCTGAAAGGTATTTGTATGTTTGTGCTGGGGGTTCGAGTGTACAGGGATTAAGCTCGAAATTCTGTTGGTAGCCAAAGAATCAAATCTTCCTTAGATGGCAAACAACTAAAAGGTTGTGTGTTGCTGGTTGTAAGCATAACTTTCCTCGTGTTCACTTTCATTTCAATGTACTTTCTTTTTTGGAAGAGGAGCTGGCAGTGAAGTATTGCGTCACCGTAACCTTGGGTCACAGACAGAGGCACTTACTCCAGAAGCTCAGGGGAAACGTATGTGCACGAAGGGTTTGGTTGGCGTAGCTCATGATTAGTTGTCTTGGAAAGAAATAACAATAAACTTACTTGGAGTTTTTGCTGCCTCGTTATTTGGAGGAGACACAAAAGGAGCATTTAACACTGTCTTTGTCCTGGATGCTTTCTGCACCTTGCTGAACTCTTCAGCCTGAACTAGCATTTGCCACACACTGGTAGCACAGGTAGTAGAAATAACTTCAAAAGAAGAAATTGACCACCACAGCCTGGTCATATTTCATGAAGTACAGAATCTGTGAGTAGTAGCTAATAAACCAGTGAGTAACTGTAGCTGCAAACAAAGCTAAAATCAGTGGGGCTTTTAGTAAAACTTGTTTACCATGAAGGGCTGACAACCGTGCCTATCCCTGTGTGTTGTAAATTGGAAGGTTTAGGTGAATTTGGGATTTTCTCCTTGTTGTGAGGGTCACAAAAAAGGTATTTCCCAGAGAGCAACTTCCAAAAGTAGGGAAGAAAAATCTTTTCAAACAAAAAGCAAGTTGCCACCATCTGTTAAGGCTGGGTAGAACGGGGGGTATCAGTTTCCTCCCTCCTGCTCCAGCTCCGGAGGAGGAGTACAGCAGAGATGCTGCTTCTCATGGGCCATGGTAAAAGGTATCGATCCCCCACCCACTCCAGCAACTGAAATGAATGAAAAACGATCCCTTCCTCCTGCCCTGGTCGCCAGTGCAGTGGTGTCAGAACACACAACTTGAGGGCAGGTTCCTTCTCCAGCCCCGAAATGGAGACGAGCCGTGTAATGTCGTCTTACTCCTGTTGAGGGGGAGAAGGGGGACACCAGGAGTTGCATAAGAGGACAAAGGCACCAGCATCTCCCAGCTGCCAGTTGTGTGTGTTTCTAGAAAAAGCCACATCTCAGCCTCCCAAAAGAAATAGGGCAGATGAGAAATAGCTCGTGCTATATTTGTCATTGAATGGTGACCATTCCTTAGTCGATGAATACTCTGTATACTGTTCACCAGCTTAACCTCAGGGACATGAAACGGATCTGGCCTACTTTGATAAGGGCTGTGAGATATCTGCAGTCAAAGAAAGGTAATATAATTTAGTTTGGATACCTTTATTCTGGCTCTTTGGCTTTTCTGTTAAAGCTTCAGGTTACCTGCAGTAAAAAAATGGATAGAACTTTTAAAACTACTTTATAATGTCTTAAAATGTGATCGTGATGTATAAAATGTGGTTTATTATCCATAACTCCTGTCTAAATGGTCTGCTCTCTTTTTGAATGCAACAGTTTAAGCTTTTGGTGTATTAGGTGTGATCTTGTAGCTAATGTTTGCTCTTGGAAACGTTTCAGTGAGGCTGTGTTCAATACAGAGTGTGCTTCTGCTTTGGTTTGAAGTGTTCTGAAATCCAAAATCTTCTATCTTCTTAGTGATAGTGTGTGATGACCTAATTGCAGCCGATTCCGTGGCTGTAGGACTGCATGAAAGAATAACATAACTTGCTTTCTTTATAAAGTATTCCTGTAATCTATGTTGCCAGCTTTTGCCTCCTCTTTATGCTGAAATCCAGTCTCAGTAGTGTTCCTGGATTCAGTGATTCAGTCTGGATCTGTATACTTCAGATTTAAGAATATTTTGATTGGCAAACCAAGAGAAAAGTGTGGGTTTTGGTTACTGGCATATTTCTTCTCAGCAAGTCTGTATTACTTCACTTCAGTAGTGATAGGAGTTAAACATGTTTGGCTGCTTCTCTCCCCCCCCCCATTCCCAAGTAATATGAAACTTAAAATCTCTGGTCTTGTGGAATAAACAGCTTCAAGATGGGTTACAGCTTTGGGGGATGCTGAAGTGGGTGTCTTGGTCCCTGAGGAGGCAGTTCTTGTTTTCCAGCTCAGTGCCAGTATCACACAGGGCTCTTTGCTTTCTGACTGTCACGGTAGACAAGAAAAGTAGCCCTGGATCATTAAACACCTCTAATCTCTGGTAATTTTATTAGTGGTGCAATGTATTACACTTTGGTTTAGATACTTTTGCCAGTGACCTTTCTTCCTGTGTTGCCTGTGGCAGTGCCACTTTAAGCTTACAAAATAACTCGGTGAAAGAAATGTAAATGTAACAGTCAAGGATAGCTGGATGGCTCTGCTGAATAGCCGGGAATGATCGGAATTATCCACCAAAGGAGGAAGTTTCATGAATAACTTCCATGCGAAGAGCTCTGTTTAATAATTCATGAGCAGTAAATTGACGTGATGTTGTTAATGTCATGTGAGTAGTTGGTGAGGGGTGATCGCAGCCCTTGAATTCAGCCGTGCAGCCTGACATGAAGAGACTCAAACCCAGTTCAGTCCAAAGCCTTGCTTAAAAGAAGTAACTGGAAATTTAAGCTAGCCGTGTTGTGAAATGTATTTAATCATGAGGGAAGGAGTTCTACCCTGTTTATTGCAATCTCTTGATGTTGCAATGGTTTTTAAAGTGATAAGTTCAATGTGTTTTGGATTTTTTCCTGATGAACCCTGCTGTTCCAGGAGCTGTGCTCAGATGGAACCTGATCTGCTGAGTATAAGCAAGATAGTTGGATCCAGAAGAGAAGAGTTCAGTGCTGTTTCTCCTTCAGCTCAGTCTCCACTGTTTTGCTAAGAGAAGAATACTTGTGTGATAACTTTGAGTCTCTCTGATTTTTAGGCGATAGGTGACACTGAAAGGGACACAGTGGTGAAAACAGAGGAAGGAAAGTTGCTGATCCTGTGAAGGTGGACAGGAAAACGGGCTCTAAACCGGGATTTCTTAATTTCTTGACACAGATTATGTACAAACCGTAGAAATATCACAGCTATTGTGTATTAGGAAAGAAGAAAATCCCTCCTGTTAGCATGAGTGTTCTCCTGCATCTTCACAGTGAGCTCCGGCTGAGGTGAGTGGAGGGAAGCACCCACTCCTGCGCTTGTGGATCTGTAGCGTAGTTTGGGAATGCCGTGAATTGCTTCTCCCTTGGTTTCCAAGGGCATAACAACTGGGAAAAGAGTTTAGTCTGTCATTTGGCAGCCTGTTGTAAGGCTCACTAGGTTGTCTGCATCAGCTGGTGTGACACATCAGCCATTTCACTCCAAACCATGAATCTGCCTAAACTTCTGTTAAACTTTATTAACTTAGTGGCTTCTTAAGGTGTGAGGTTTGTAAAGTGTCAAAGCATCTCTTGGTTTATGTGTAGAAAAAAGAAAAACAGTGTTAATCTCCTCAAACCCCTGCTTTTCAAAGGCAGTTTAAAACCAATTCCTGAGATGCCTGTGTCTGTTTAAAATCGTCTGGAAAAGCCAGGGGGGTTCTTCCCTTCAGGGTTACGCTACAGCATTGATATTCTTCCATATGTATAGGAAGATGCAGCTATGAGAGTGCTGATGGATTCCCATCAGGGTGATTTGTTTCTTACTCAAAGGCTACTGGAATAGAAAATGGAGCTTGAGATATCCTTACAATAAAGGAAGGCAAGTGTTTTAGTGCTGGGGTGCTCCCTGTGTAATGGAGATGTATGATCTTATCAGCTCTAGCACCTGGTAATGAACCACTGAACCTTCTGAGCTGCCTGGGAAAAACTTCAAACTTAAGGCAGGAAAACAAAGTGGTTTAAATGCCCTGTGGAAGATGCAATAGGAAAAGGCTGAAGAGCAAAGTCTGGAAGTCAGAGCAAAGAGGATGGTGCATTGATTGAAACGATGCTTTTCTGCTGGGAAGTTAAACAGGAGTTTGTGGCCTGAACAGCTCTTCTGTTCAGTTGATACTTGAGAGTGTTGATCACAAGTTGCACTGTGTGTGTGTATATATTTATTTTCTATATGGCACATATATACACAGATGTATGTGTGCACACAAGGACCCAACATCATTTTCCATACCCTGGCAACAGTTGAGGTAGTTCGAAATCAGCGTCTTTACCTACTGAAGGTGATTTCTTACCTGGTTTTACTGTTTTAGTGAATGCAACTAATTGGGCAGCTGATCTTCATGCACAGCTTTTATTGCAAGGACTGTTGTAATGAAGTAAGCTCTTCTGGCTGGTGTCACATTGGTAAGCAACACAGCAGCTTGTCCCAGGCCTTCCACTTGCTGAAGCGTGGCTTAAGTGGAGCAGTTGCAAATTCATGGCCTGGTAAAGTTTCAATTTGACAGCAAAGAGTTTGTAGTTTTAGTTATTATGAGTCTGGGAAAAGCACCTCACTGGTATCCCTAAATTCATGACCTGATACGGATTTGTTCATGGTAATCTATTAAAACCTCTGGGACATCTTAAATTAATACACACTCAGCATAACAGCAGACAAGCCCATGCAAGCTACTGGCTTCTATAAACCAGCACAGGAAGCACAAGACAAACATAAGGAAATGTCTTTGTAAATGTGCAATTAAAACAAGCTCAGGTACAGCATGTCATAAATGTGTTTGATTAAAGCACTTACAAAAATACTGTAGCATTTATGAAAATGTCATCATCTTGCAGAGTAAATGAGACCCCTGCAATAGCTACTGTTGAGTCCGTGTTGAGAATGACTGATGCCACTTCTTCTGACAGCTTGTGAGGGATGGGCATTGCTGAGGTCAGGGAGTTAACGGGTGGCTGTCCTGCACTGATGTGGTGCTTCATTTACTGACACACAAGAAGAGGGTTGGATTTTCCTCTTCTGATACTGAATGTAGATGTTTTCAGAAGCATTCCTGGGTGGAATTCAGTTCTGCTGAGTCATTTCGTTGAGAGCAATCTGTAAACAAACTCCATGCTTATATATGATAACCAAGGTTTTCCCAAGCACTGTCATTGCTTCCCAAAACAGTGTTTCCCTGCCAATGATTTCAGATCCATAAAACTAAGCACTAAGGGTTTAGTTTGCCTTAGTTCTTGTGTTTAAATTGAACTCACTCTGGAAATTAAATACTGTCCTTTGCTTTACTGAGAAAATTTGAAAGGAAAACCAGCTCTTCCCATGGCCTGAGTCTTCCTCATCTGAAGTACAAGAAGTAAATCAGTGTGTGACCTTCAGTGGCCATTATTTGGTACAACTGCTCACAGCAACTGAAAGCACTTGAGTGAAGAGCTGCAGAGGGTGTCATATCAACACATGAAGAGCACAATAAACAGAAGTGTGGCATATTGAGAGTGAAAGCTTATCTTTAACTTCAGTTTGATGTGCTGTAGGACTGAAAGACCCTTTTTGTCAGGGGGAATCGAGTAGTCTTAACTTCCCGTCTACATGCAGTGCTTGATGGTGCATCTTACATGAGCTGAACAAGCCCTGAGTGATGTGGCAGTTCCCTTTCAGCAGTGGAAGAGCTGTGGATACATGTCCGAAACACTGATGGAAAGCTTTTGCTTCTCAACCTTGTAGAAGGTGCAGATCATCATCACTGTCCTGTTCCTTATAGTATGTGATAACCTGGGGTTGTCTGGCTCATGATTAGAGAATGGTGGTGCCTTCCATCCACTGCAGGCTTTGTGCTAGTTCCTGTAGGAATTTGGCAAAGCCAGTTCTACTTAAAATTGTTGGTAAAATCAGACTTTTCGTCACTTGAATCCCAGATTGGTTTGTGTTGAAGGGAACTTAAAGCTC